>NW_021636420.1:0-92045 GCF_004799145.2 Neltuma alba | reverse complement strand
AAAGGTTCAAATTCATCCATGTGTACCAATTATAGATTTTTCCAACAATTATCTCTTAATTTTTGCATTTTATTTATTAAAAATAGAGCTGTCTAGAAGTTGCACAAAATTTGGCTTGAATTGGGCCTAATGTGGGCCCCACAAATGGTTTAGGCTGGCCCCAAAATCCAAATCAAAATCCCAAACCATTCCGAAACTTTATCGATTACTATTCACTAGTAACATTCTATAATTTTTCTAAACCTCCAAAAATTCATTTACCTTTATGATAATTTACCTTTTAATATGACAACATAATCTAAAAATTTTCAGAATGTTTTTCTATCTCTAAGTATTTATTTTGAATTTTTCCCGATTATGCTTCTATTAGTGTCACTATGGGAAAATAAATTCCCTAAAATTCATTCCTGTACTTCTAAGGCTTGAAACTGATTTTATAAATTCTCATAAATATTTAGATACTTAATCCATATTTTTTTAGGAATTATTGAGGCCTCTAGCTATTAAAATTATATTCTCCTTTAATTTTCCACAGTTTTCCCGAAAACCTCCCTATTTGGGAAATTTCGTAATAATTCATTTTCACATCGATGTCACCTCTAGGGCCTTCATTGAGGTTCCAAAATCTCTAATTCACACCAATTTCCCATATTTAGGAAATTTCTAGAATTTTCTCAAATTTTCCTATTTTGCCCCTTCCTAAACCGATAAATTTGAAAATGCCGGTCCAAACCCTTTTTTGGCTTCACATCATGCTTAGTTTTCTTGGCCAACCAAATTTTTCATCTCTTCTATCAATGCTAAATTTGGAAGTGTTATGGTTCAAGCATTCACAAAATAAGCCTGTAGATTTGAACTTTGTGATTGGTTCTTCGGTTACTGTTTACTGGTTAAATTCCAAATTTTCAGTCCAATTTTGAGCAATCATAACTCTTAGTGCACACATCTATTTTAAATGATCTACCACTTGTTTTAAAGCTCAGGATGTGTACTTTAATCATGCCAAATTTCATGGGCAGAGTTAGTCATTTGCCATACTTCTACTCTATCACTATTTCGTTGCTTAATTAGGGATAACTTATCCCCTAACTTGCACTAACAGTTCATGATTAAGATTTTCCCTATATAATACCATTCCATTCATACGCTAACTATTCTCATATATTATCATAGCTAATTACACAAGCCAACATCATCATTTATCATCACATACCCTCAATGGCACCTTTATAATATACATTGGTATATACAGTGTACAACGTAATATAATATATTTCTTAAATTTTTTTCCTCTCTTTCTTGCTCCACTTCTTGATTTCTTCTCCCATCCTCTTGTATCTAGTATGGTTGGTTAAGGGAGGGTGAGATTAAAGAGAATCTCAGTAGCAAACATTACCATTTATGCGTGCAAGATGGATGCAAGTGTATGGCATGCTTTTCTGCCCATAACTTTATTGTTCATGCATAGTGAAATGCCATGAAAAGTAAGCTAGTTTGTTCATGTTCACATAACATAATACCAAGGCATACTTAACACAAACATCACAATCATAATTCAGCAGCATAGCTTAGTCACATCACGGTGTTCATAGCACATACACACATACACATCAAACACACAAGAAAGGTAAGTTTGCTACCTTGTATCATAAGTTTTCCTTGCTCTTCAACTTACTCCCTTTTGCTTCCAACCATTAAGATTGCTTCCTCAACCTTTTCCATTTGTTTTCCTTGATGTATCATGGCCCTAAATGCACAAACACATCATTTCCATTCATTCATTAGAGCCATGGTAACCAACAGCATCAACACTTTATTTTCTTTTAGCTATATTAGCTTCTAACTTTTGAGCATGACTTCCAACCTTCCTAAAATTAATTCCACATATTATTCCCATACAATTTTGCATGTAGAATCCATTTTCAAGCTAAAAATAATCAAAATCACACTCCTGCCTACTCAACTTGATCTGGCCGAACATAGGGTCTTAAGGCTCAACATTTCACTTTCAATTCTAAAGCTTCCAAACTTGTTTTCTCACCTTTACTGTGACACCTTACTATTGGATTAATTAAAATCATTTTAGACCACATTGGATGGTCTTGGGCTCAAAAATTCATGAAAAATGCTGATTTTCGGATTTTTACTGTTCATTAGGTAAAAATCCAGTTTTCTGGCCCAACTTCAAAAATTCATACCTTATTCCAAAAAAATCAAAATGGAGTGGTTCAAAATTCTATAAAAAGCTATTTTAATTCTATTTCAAGGAAAAATAAGCTTATGAACCAATTCCATTTGAAAAAGCGTCAGGTTTTTGTGAAATTCACCTCTATTCATTTGGCATAAATCCTTTTTCCAGATTCTGAACCTTAAATTTAAAAATCATTACAAATCGTATACTTGGACATTTTAATGTTCTGCCTATCAATTTTAAGCTTAGGATGTCAACTCTAACCATGCAAAATTTCATACAGAAATTTGTTCGGTAACTAAATAAATCGTGGTTCTAAACTAACGTCCTGCTTAGGGGTTACAGCACCACCCATTGATAATTATACATAACCAAATGTCCACGAATTGTTATGGTATGACACCATAATTTAGCCTCCAATCTGCAGCTTGCTCTTGAGAGTTTCAGGCCCTAAAATGTTACATTATATTTGGGGGATGAGATTTTGAGAAATCCCAGTAGCAAGATCAATCAACCAAAACATTACATGCATCAATTACAAGCATTTCAACCTTTTGCCATTAATAGGGAACTACTTTACCTCATACATGTAGCACTCTAACATGCAATAGCCAAGGCACATAAAGCAAGGAGTATAGCTACACAATCATCATCATCATCATCATCTAGTTCAACCACATAATAGCACATGAAATTGCATAGCAATCAATGCAACACTTAACATTAAGGTTAATTAAATCTTACTACCTTAATCTAATGCTCTTCGATTTTCTTGTTCTTCTTTCTTGCTTCCACAAATGCCAAACCCTAACATGGCAATCCACAAAAATGATAGCAAGAATCATCAACCATTCCTTATAAAATCAATAACATAATTCAAGTAACTCCTAAACCCCTTAAAGCTTCCCTCTTTGTTCTTGAATTTTTAGAGTTGGTTTCCATAAACCCTAAAAATTCCCTCTTGACCTTTTCCTACATAGTTTTTCATGTAGATTCCAAATATCTACTTAGATTTAACAAAATAAATTTCCTTCTTCTAGTTTCAGCTTGCCCGAGCCATTAGGGTTCAAAATCCAAAAATTACAACTTTGATTCTATGGCTTCCAACACTTGTTCTTTAGGTTTATCCTATACCATTTTTCATTTTGAACATAATGGAAGCCTCAAAACTTTGAAAAACATATCCTAGAGTTCAGATCTTGGTTTGACCGAAATGGGTCTCAAGCTTCATAACAAAGAAAACACTTCAAAATCAACCTATAACCCCTTGTAACCACTAGGATCTATCATACTTTGAAGTGTTCTAGCAAGATTGAACCATAAAACTTCCTCCTCTACCACATATATGTTTTGGCCAGCATCAAAAGAGAAGGGAAACTATGATTTTTAACCATACATCTCAAGCAAATAAGGTGGAGAATAACTTAAGAACAAAAACTAACCTTGAATCCTTGATTAAATAACCAAAATTGATAGCTTTTCCTTGGTTCTCCTTCAAAACCCTCTCTTTTCTCTCTTCCTCTCACTTGGCCGAAACAATGATATGAAAATGGGGAAGGAAGACTTCACTTAATGCTCACAAAATATCCCACCAACCCTCATTAATGAGTTGCCAAGTGTCATAAGCCTATTTAGTCTTAATCCTCTCTCTTAATTAACTTAAATCATAATGTAATTAAATTCCAAAGTCAAGATCCTCTCCATTGGTAGCTTGACACTTGGAAAGCTTTAATTATCATCCATTGAAGGCTTGACAAGTGGCAACTTGTGGGCCAAGTAAAGTGCAAGACTCTGATTAACACTTTATCGATACACTTTTACTCCTGGTTTAACTTCTTTTCTATAATTACAGTGCTCTGGCCTCTGTAATTATTTTATCTCAGATCCATAAATTATTCTCCTTATTTTTATCTTCTCAAATTGCCCGCTTTGTCTCAAATTTAATTTCCCAATAATTAAATAAAAAGGAAACTATTTTAAAGGAATTGGGAAAAATCTTGGATACTTGAGGGCCTCCTTTTAATTTCATAATCTCTTATAATTCCTTGGGATATCATAGGAATTTTCTCAGGATTTTATTCTCCTTAAAAATATTTATTTGGAATTTTCCAAATAAAGGACCTTAAACTAGCTTAAATCACCCTTAAATTCCTTTGTAATTTCTCTAAGGGTAATTTGGTCATAAAATCAATTTTGTAATCCTATATAATTCTCAAGGACTATTGTCCTTATTTTTCTTTTATTTTCTGAGGCTTGAAAATATTTTTCCATAATTGTTCTTGACCAATTTTCCTTAATTAGTCAAACTTTCTATAATCGGCTTGGAAAATTTATAATAATTATTTTCCACCAAACTTCTTCTATTTCTCCTTGTCATTTTTGACACTTAATTATTTAGGAATATTCCTATTCCGTAAATGCCATATTACTGGATGTGACATTTACCCCACATAATTTTTCATTTTAAACACATTGGAAGCATTAAAATCATCAAAATCACATTCTAGGCACAAGAACCAGGTCTGGATGAAACATTTTCTCAAGTTACATAATCATTGAATTCAACTAATTTCAACATAAAACCACTTGATTCGTGTTCCTTTCAAGCCTTTGAACATTATTCTAACATTAATTTCATCTTCTCCTACTCTTAAGAATTTCGTGCAGCATGCCCTCTAGGGTTTTAAACTCCCAAAAATCATTAAAATCCATAACCAAGCTCAACAACAACAAGAGTAGCGAAAACTACATCAAAAACCATGAACATACCTTGTTTTAGAGCTTGATCTTGCATGGGACTACTTGGCCTTTCTTTCTCCCTCTTCTTTCCCTCTCTAGAAACCATTTTGCCAAAGTTGCCCCAAGGTTTCCTCTAGGTTGGATGAAAATGAGGGAGGGGAGGGGGTATTTATAGAAAACAAGATTGAATCTGGGCCATTGATCATAAAAATATGTGGCTTGATCTGGACCGTCCATTTTCTCTTTTTATCTTGTAATGACATATGTCCTATGACATCAATCTTACATCATCAAGCCACATGGCTTTTATTCGACCGTACACATGTCTTGCATCTGCCCGTACACGTAATACCTTCTTTTCCCATCTAACCCCACACCTGCCTCCTCCATATTCCTTCATCATTAAGGCATTAAAACAAAGAGGAAATTAATATAAAATTCGTGTAAAATGCAACCTTTAGGCATTCCTCCACCTATCTTGCCATTCTATACCGTATAGGGCACTTTTTTGGGTCCTGACTTACCCGAAACCATTGGGACATGTTCTGGTACCTTTTTCTCACCTCAAATAAATCCATATGGCATTATATAACATCCCCAAAGAGAGAGAGTAATGCTCTTCCCTTGTTCTTCCATTAAAATAGTTAATAATATTTATTTCGGAGTGGTCTTAACTGAATTCTTTCTACCGGTCCACAACTCCGAGAATTTATCTCCAGGTACTAATACTATTTATTCATCACAGGGAATTCTTCTAATTTTTCTTGAGTCAAACTTCAACCTCTAGACCTTTGACTTTGACTTCCCCTGGATAGTATGTAAATAAGTTTTAAATTTCATTAATGCCAACCTCTTCACTTTCTAGGGATGGAACTTTTTTTTAAAACCTGTGATAATTCCTCAAGTATTTTCTCCTATTTTCTTCTAGTTATCTGAGGCCTCCCTATACTTTAAATAATTTATTTTTGAAAATATTCCAAATCAGTCAAAACCTTGGGAATTCCACAATTTCCTTCCAAGGGCATATTCGTTATTTCTAGCCTCATACAGGCCTTTGAACCTTATTCCTATTTTTCTGGAATTTTTTTGAAGTGTTCGGGCCTTAACCTACCCTTTTCTTATTTTCTGGGATTTTTCAGGGATTTTTGGGCATAATCTTTATTTTTGCTCTTACCAGCCCAAAACTTTGTAAAATTACAATTTTGCCCCTGGTTTGGCTTAACCTCAAAATTCACTTCATTGAGGCCTCCAACATAACCTTTAGCCTACATTTATCTCTATTTCTCGTTCTTGGGCCTCGAGACTTTTTCTGAGTCTCTAACTTCCTCTTTTCTCAATCCCAGAAAACTTTCCTTTTGTGGTTTAGTCCCTGGGAATCCTGCTGTCCTTCCAGGGAATCTTTGAGACCTCTACCAAAAAGGATCTAGTAGACTACTCATTTCAGACTAATTTCGGTACTTCTAAGCCCAAAATTCGAGATGTGACAATAAACACGTAAATGGAATCAAAACTTGATAGGAAAGGAAAGTCTTGAGAAATGGAAAGCATGCTATCAATTTCTAAAGAATTAATGCATGGCACTTAATCTCCACAAGAGATAGAAAATGAATAAATAGAAGAGAGGGAATTGAAGTATTCATCATATGCACTCAAAGATGAGTCAAGCTCATAAGATTCATGTGATGATGCAGTAGAAGAATCAATCAATTTAAGTGAGCACATGTCATAACCATCATATATATACAGCTCATGCTCATCCTTAGCTTGCTCAACAGCTAAATCAATAGCATTTAAATCCATGAATATAGAATTATCAAAGGGCTAACGGATGGCTTCATTCATATTAAAAGTTACAACATGATCTCTGTAAAACCCTTAACCTCAAAACATTATAAACTCGTCATAAAATCACTACTATGGTAGAAAAGGAAAGCTGTTACAACAAACTACCCTAACTTCAAAGAAATTTGCATAATTTTTGAAATTAACATTTAAACTCGGTTCAAACTCAAACTCCGTTACATGCAACTAAAATCGTTCATTTACTTCCACTGGGCCTCCGCAGCTCTGGCCCGGGTAACAAAAGACATCACATCAGCCCATCCAAATGGTTCCCAACAAAATAAATCAGAGTTTCATAAGACACTAGAAATGGCCTCCGGCCAATCAAAATAAGAAGATAAAATTCCCTCAAGTGTACAATAAGGCCGGGTAATCATAATATTTCAAAAGGGGCCCTAAATATGGCAATATACAACTAGCCATACATATACAAGGGCTAGAGGCCTAAAGCTAACCAAGCTCAAGCCTCTGCGTCTCTTCCCAATGGCACACGCCTAGAGTCTTCACCTGAAAACATTATAAACCACGGGGTGAGACAAACATCCCAATAACCAATCTTTCCAATTCAAGGTACTACTAAATAGGTGCTCGTGAGGTGTCAAGTGGGGCAGTTCACAAGTAATATGATAAATGATAGCCACAACAAGTCATGCAAGTGCAATGATGCAATCCCATCAATCATATCCCTCACTTTGGGGATTTTCAAGAGCCGAACCCAGCCTATCCTTCACTATGGGGGACGTAAGGAGCCAAAAGGCCTATCCCTCACTATGGGGGACGTAAAGAGCCAACCATCATGCATTAATAGAGGCCTTACCACGTGGTAGTAACTATCAAAAATCTCACCAATTCCCAATTCATGCTTTATGCTCAAACCGTAATCAAAGAGTAAATGATCATTTCACAATTAACTTCTTTCAGTGGCCTATCTTTCGCAAGTTCAAAAATTCATCCCATATCAATCGAAACCCCACAAGACGGGTTTCTATTTCAATATACAACATACAATCTGAACACAATTTGTTACACGAAGAACATAAATCCACTCACAATACCACAAAAGCATGTACAAAGGATTGGAAAGTGGTTACCTCTCGCCTAAGCAAGGAATAACAAACCAACAATACGGCCCCGTGCACCAACAATGCTCACAACGGGTCTACACAAGCACACAACCATCATATATTAGCTTTCAACTAATAATGTGGCCAAAACAACATTTGGGGACACAAAATTCCTAACTCCAACCACACTCTACCCAACTCAAAAGGGTATAACCACTAAGGTAACACTCTAAAGTCATAAAAATCCATTAAAACCTTAATTCCTTTCCAAACATCAATTAAAATTCATAACCTCAAGGACCCACTATAGGAATCCAAAACCCAAACATCTAATTTAACCCTCCTTAACATAACCCAAATCACAAAACTCAAAATCAATCTCCACATTATCATCCTCAATCCCAAACCTCCCATTTCCATAAACCCTAACTTCAAAAACTCAAAGTTCGTCAAATCCAAGAGAACTACACCGATTAAATACTTAGACTAACATAAAGCAATCAATTAAACTTAAAACAATCGGTCAAAAACCTCAATCCCATAACAACCTAGAAAACTCTAGGGTTTCACCATAAATCCTCAGAAATTCCAAGCAAGAAAGTAGATTAGAGGTTAAAATCACTTTCTTGAGGTAATGGATCCTTAGAAATCCCCCTCCAAGCCAAAAATTCAAACCCCTAGCAGAGCCTCTCTCTCTTCCTTTAGATTTTCTAATTTTCACACATCTGACCCCTCCAGCGACTATATAGATTCGACCCCTTTCATTGCGGCGAACCCATAACTTCGCCACGGCGAACTAATCCTGAAAGGGATTACTCGCCTGAAAACCCGACTTCGCCGTGGCGAACTTCAATCTTCGCCGCGGCGAAAGCTTCCCAAGAGGAAACTCTTACTCACCCAGAAAACCTTCGCTGCGACGAGACCTTCCTAAGAGGGAAACCTCGCTCACCTGAACAACTTCACCGCGGCGTCCCTCTAATTTCGCTGCGGCCAAACCTTCCCAAAAGACATTCCCCCCTGGAACTCCCAGTTCAACATACCCTGAGAGGGATTGTTCACCTATTCCTTCAACATACCTCAATCCCAAGCCAAACACCAAGATCAAGGTTAAATCACTAATCTATCCTCAAAATCAACCAAAAAGAGGCTATTAAAACCTGATAAAACTCAGGACGTTACAATTCTCCCCAACTAAGGAATTTTGTCCCCAAAATTCAAGCAATCACACAATATACCACACAAACAAAGACAAAACACTTACTAAGAAAACAAACGAGGGTAATCGCGTCGCATCCTTTCCTCTGTCTCCCAGGTGGCATCACCAGGACTCATGCCCTTCCAGAAAACTTTCACCAATCGAATGGTCTTATTCCTTAACTATTTGTCCTTCACATCAAGGATTCTTTCTGGTTCAGCCTTATAAGTTAGATTGTCATCCAGCTCCACCTCCTCAGGCTCTAAGATATGAGACGGATCAGGGTGGTACTTCTTTAGTTGGGACACATGAAACACATCATGTACGTTGGACAGGTACGGTGGCAAAGCAACTCGATAGGCTAGTTCTCCAATTCTCTCTAGAATTTCAAATGGTCCAAGAAATCTAGGAGATAACTTCTTCGCTTTAATGGACCTCCCAATACCGGTAGTCGACGTGACCCTCAAAAACACATGGTCACCCTCATAAAATTCCAAAGGTCTCCTCCTCCTATCAGCATAACTCTTTTGCCGACTCTGAGCTGTCAACAACTTTTGTTTAATAACCTCAATCTTCTCTGTGGTGGCATCTACCAAGTCTGGTCCTAAAACCGTTCTTTTACTCAGTTCCGTCCAACAGAGAGGCGATCGACACTTCCAGCCATAAAGTGCTTCATAAGGGGCCACTAGATGCTGGCATGATAGCTGTTGTTGTAGGCAAACTCAGCCAAAGGTAGGTGATCAATCCAACTCCCCTTGAATTCAATGGCACAAGCTCTCAACGTATCCTCTAGTGTCTGAATTGTCTGCTTGGTCTGTCCATCGGCCTGTGGGTGATATGTTGTACTGAACTTCAACTTAGTACCTAAAGCCGCATTCACCGCTTTCCAAAAGTTAGAAGTAAAGTGCGGATCTCGGTCCGAGACTATACTCGACGGAACCCCATGAAGCCTGACGATTTCATCCATGTACAACTTGACCATTCTCTCCAAGGTATAGTTGACTTTATACGGTCAAAAGTGGACAGATTTTGTCAATCTGTCCACCACCACCCAAATAGCGTCATAGCCTTCAGGTGTCCTCGGCAAACCCACAATGAAGTCCATGGAGATACTGTCTCACTTCCACTGAGGGATTTCTAGCCCTTGCAACAAACCTCCAGGTCGTTGATGCTCTATCTTAACTTTCTGATAAGTCAAACATCGAAGTATGAAGTCAGTCACTTCCTTCTTCATGTTAGGCCACCAATACTACTGCTTTAAGTCATGGTACATCTTGGTTACACCAGGGTGGATAGCGTAACGGCTTCAGTGAGCCTCCTCTAGGATAGTTCTCTTAATCTCCTTATCCTGGGGAACACAAATCCGGTTCTTATACTTCAGGATGCCCATATCTCCAAATTCATAGTCCTGCACTGGGCCATCCTCCAATTCTACCCGAATCCTCGCTAACTGTTCATCTTCCCATTGAGCCGCTCGTAAATCCTGATAGAATTCATAATCTCTGAGCACTACACACAGAGTAGCCTGTCCTGACGGTACATTGGAATCTCCAATAACTCCCCGAGCAAGAATCATTCCTTTAAGCTCATACAAAACACATGCACTGCTTTTCTACTCAGAGCATCCGCTACCACATTAGCTTTTCCAGGATGATACTTAATCTCAAAATCATAGTCCTTCAGGAATTCCATCCAACGACACTGCTTGTTGTTCAACTCTTTCTGATCCACCAAGTATTTCAAACTTTTATGGTCACTGAAGACTTTGAACTGGGAGCCATACAGGTAATGCCTCCAGATCTTTAGTGCAAAAACTACTGCTGCTAGCTCCAAGTCATGGGTTGGGTAGTTTTCTTCATGTGGCCTCAGCTGTCTGGAAGCGTATGCCACCACCTTATTGTTCTGCATTAGCACACAACCTAAACCCTTTAGTGATGCATCGGTGTAAAGAACATACGATACTCCAGGGATCAGAAGTGTAAGCACCGGAGCTGTAGTCAACCTGGTCTTCAGCTCTTGGAACACTGATTCACATTTCTCCATCCAAACAAACGGTTGATCCTTCTTGGTTAACTTAGTCAATGGCATTGCAATCTGAGAAAAGCCTTGGATGAATCTTCGATAGTAGCCAGCTAATCCCACAAAACTCCGCACCTTAGTTACCGATCTAGGGACTTCTCACTTAAGTACCGCGTCCACCTTGTTAGGATCCACTGCTACTCCCTGAGCTGACACCACATGACCCAAGAACTTCACTTCTTTTAGCCAAAACTCACACTTTGACAGCTTAGCATACTACTGGTGGTCCCTCAAAATCCGTAGTGCGATGTGAAGATGCTCTCGATGTTCTTCCTCACTTCTAGAATAAATCAGGATGTCATCAATGAACACTACCATAAATCTGTCTAAATAAGGTCGAAAGATCCGATTCATGTAGTCCATAAAGACAGCTGGAGTATTTGTCAGTCCAAAAGGCATCACCAAAAACTCATAGTGTCCATAACGAGTTCAAAAGGCCGTTTTTGAAATGTCCTCTGCTCGTACCCTCAACTGATGGTATCCTGATCTCAGATCAATCTTAGAGAAAACTGACGCTCTGACTAATTGGTCCAATAAGTCATCAATTCTAGGCAACGGATACTTGTTCTTGATTGTGACCTTGTTCAATTGTCGGTAGTTGATACACAGCCTCAAGCTACCATCTTTCTTCCTCACAAACAAAACTGGCGATCCCCACGGTGACACACTTGGTCAGATAAGTCCCTTTTCTAACAATTCTTCTAGCTGCTTTTTCAATTCTATTAATTCTGAAGGAGACATTCTATAGGGAGCCTTTGAGATTGGGGTGGTTCCCGGAACCAATTCTATGGAGAACTCCACTTCCCGCTCTGGAGGTAGTCCTGCAACCTCGTCTGAAAACACCTCAGGGTAGTCCCTCACCACAGCTATCTGTTCAATTCCTCTTGCCTCATCCTCACTAATTGAAAAGAAGACAATGAAGGCCTGGCACCCCTTCCTTACCGCCTTCTCTACTTGAGCAGCTGACAACAAAACTGAACCACCTAACATTTCAGCACATAAGGCACTTACCGGAATCGTCACCAACCTCCTTTTACAATCAAGGATTGCACCATTGGCCATCAACCAGTTCATGCCAATAATCACGTCGATACCTTTTAGAGGTAGACAAAACAAATCTATTGTAAAATCTCGATTCTCAAACTAAAGTGCAAGCTCTAGACACGCTCTTCTAGTTACGATAGTGACTCCCGCAAGAGTAGACACTCTCAAATCATAAGGTAGCTCAACCACAAGCAAGCTCAACTTTTGATCACAGTCCACAAAAATAAAGGAGTGCATAGCACCTAAGTCAAATAAAGTAGAAATAATATGCCCCTCAAGTAGAATGTTACCTCGAATCAAGTTTGGAGATGTAGAAGCCTCCTCATTTGTCATGGCATAGACACGTCTAGGAACAGTAGAACGGCCAGCTTGAGGTGTCGATTGACTCTCTGGGCAGTTTCTGGCAATATGTCCCCACCGATGGCATTGAAAGCACTCCTAGCATTGCCCCGTATGCCTACCCCTGTATCTGGGGCACAGTCCAGTAACACTCGGGGTAGTCACTGATGAATCCCGACGGGAGCCCTGTCCCCCGCCAGTTTGATTGTTTGGATTCTGGCGCCTTTGCATAAAGCCCCTCTGAGCGTTCGACCTCTGATTCTGCCCTTGATTTTTGTTTCTCCCGGAGCTACCCGAGCTCCCAGAGCTGTACTGACTTCTTTTCCCCACTCCTCCTGTAGGACCAGGATAACAGGTTGCTCTAGCTTGGTTCTCAGCCCTCCTTGCCTCTACCACCTCTCTTGTCCTTCTAGCTGCAACCCGCAGCTTCACACACATCTCCTCAAAGGTATTGACCTCTAACAAGGCCAATTATTGTTTCAACTCTGGCCTTGCATGATTCATCAATTGTTGAGCTAGCCAGAACGAATGATCTTCTGTCTGCCTGGGCACATACTTTGCCAAGTCTATAAACCTTATGATAAACTGATCCTCATGCATCTCTCCTTGCTTCAAGGAGTAGAACAGGAGTTACTTTTCCATTCACAACTCCTTCGGAAAGAAATAATCATAGAACATCCGCTTGAAGGTATCCCAGTCCAACTGAGATATATCAAAAGGTCTTGCACTAACCCACCAATGCCTTGCTTGCTCCACCAGATAGGTGACCGCTAGTTGTACCCTGAGCGGGGAAAGACAAGGAACAACAGTAAAGATTGTCTCCATCCGCTCAATCCACTTCTCTACATCTGACGGTTCCAAACTTCCCTTGAACTATGGAGGATCATGACGGTGCACCTCTCTTCATACCTTGGTCATATCATTCAGTAGCGGAGGGTAAATCACTCCCTCTGAAGTATCTCCTCCCTGGCTAACTGCTCGATACTCCTCCCTCTGAGGTAAGTCTCCAGCTCGATCACCACCTTTAAACCCCCTTTCTCCTTCTCCTTGTGCCTCCATAGCCACCTCGTTCTCTCGGTCCTCTTGATTGATTGACTCTTGATGCTTCCTCGTGAAGTCTTCTTCAAACTTCCTCAATCTTTCATCTACCACTGCTGTCATCATCTCCCTCATTTGTCTCAGAAAGGCCTCATTCTCTTGAGATGGTCCGTTACCAGCTGGATCTGTCTGACGTGTTCGTACCATCCTTCCTCTCCCCAACTAAGGATGGAAACCCTTATTAGTAAAGAAAAGAAAGGAAACACAAAACAAACAGGGAAGGTATGTATGAAGTATGTATATTGCCACTAGGAAAAGAAACAATTTCAAAGAAACGAACTGGCTCTAAGTACCAATTTGTAAAACCCTTAACCTCAAAACATTATAAACTCGTCATAAAATCACTACTATGGTAGAAAAGGAAAGCTGTTACAACAAACTACCCTAACTTCAAAGAAATTTGCATAATTTTTGAAATTAACATTTAAACTCGATTCAAAACTCCGTTGCATGCAACTAAAATCATTCATTTACATCCACTGGGCCTCCGCGCCTCCGGCCCAGGTAACAAAAGACATCACATCAGCCCATCCAAATGGTTCCCAACAAAATAAATCAGAGTTTCATAAGACACTAGAAATGGCCTTCGGCCAACCAAAATAAGGAGATAACATTCCCTCCAGTGTACAATAAGGCCAGGTAATCAAAATATTTCAAAAGGGGCCCTAAATGTGGCAATATGTTAGAAACAATCTCACCCAAGAGGGGGGTGAATTGGGTGAGTTACAAAAACTTGAAACTAAAAGCGTGCAAGTATTAAATAAAAACAGAGAGTCAGAGTAAGGAGAATTTTAACCGCAGAGAGGAGACACAAGATTTATACTGGTTCGGTCTAATCCACGTGACCTACTTCCAGTCCCCAGAACACCTCTGAGTATTTCACTATCTTCCAAGATCGACAGGGCTCTTGGTGCCTCGGTACAGTAATTGAATCGCTCAATCACTCCCCCTTACTCCCGTAAGGATACAACCCCTCTCAAGAGTCCACACTCTTGAGTGTCTCTCAAGTTTTTAAAGAAAGTAGTGAATGGCTCTCTTACAGAGTGAATTCAATGATAATCACTGATGCTCAATAGTATCGTAAAAACAGAGTATTGAATGCGTAACTAAATAATCGCAGGTGGTAGTTCGGGTATTCCATCTCTTCATTAATGCCTCTTCGCGCCTTTTATAGTTGATCTCGTTAAATAGCCGTTAGACGGAAGGCTTCTAGCCGTTGTGACTTCGTTTGCGTGTTTCACTGGTTTTAACGGCTCCGCCATTAATGCGTCTGAGTTTCTGACACTGTAGGTCGTAGTCTACGTAATCCCGTTGAAGAGCCGTTGCACTCGTTTTTTCATTAATCTGCATATTTCAAACTTAGAACATATGAGAGTTTTGTGGTGAGTGCTTAAATCTTGAATACAGACAGAAAGCTAATCTATCATTCAAGGATTTGTGCCGAAATCATTTATCAGTAAGAAGAACAAAATGTCATTCTGGTTTAGTTTAATCGAAAAAGTGATCGATTACTTGATGATAGATCAAGTTATCGATAACCAGAATGAAGACTTTTCGAAGTAGATCACTAAAATTATCGATCAAGTGTTGGATCATTGACTTTAAGAATTATCATAGAAATAGGAAATCATTGCATGATCGAAAAAGTGATCGATCACATAATTGATCGAACAGATTATCGATAATTTAAATGTTATTGAAATGAAGCTTCAGTCATTGATGATCGAACATCTTATCGATAAATATATAATGCATAATGTTATCGATAAGCCATGGGTATATATATTCAATGAAGAACACAGGCTATCTGAAAAGATCGAACATTTAATCGAACAATGAATATTCGAACAAATGATCGAATAAATTATGAAGAGAAGATTATTCCTGTAAGGCAAGGAAACTGGTTATCGATCACCTTTTGTGAAAAACATGATTTTCATGGAATTGGATGATCGATCATATTATCGAAAAACCAGTGATCGATAACTTGATCGAACATTCGTTCACCATAACTTAATGCGAATATGTCAATTCTTAGACTCTTTATCGATCACGTTATGTGAAAACTTTTGTTAAGCAAATAAGTTAAAGTTATCGATAATGTTATCGATAATTTAGCTGTAGCAGAACTGAGTAAGAGTAGATAAGGACATTGATTATCGATCATGTGATCGATAATTTTGTGATCAATAAAGTTATCGATCTATCAGTGAATTTGATCACCTGCATTCAGAGGGTTAGAGCATAAAGTTCGAGCACGTAATCGATAAACAAATGATCGAAAATATGATCGATAAACTTGTAACAGAACTAATGTGCAGAACATGTAGAGAGTGTTACCTTTTATCGAAGTCGTTATTGATGACTGATTTATCGATAACTTGATCGATAAATTCACTTCAGATTTGGGTCTCTTATCAGTAACTCGATTGTTTACCTGATATTATCGATCAGCTTATCGATAATTTCCCAAAGTCTTATGTGATATTTACGCTAGCGATTATCGATCATTTTATCGATAAATTATTCATCGAATAGTTCTTGGATCAAAAAGACTACTATAGACCTGATTTATACTTGATCATTTATCTGAAACCTTAGCGATAACTGATTGCTCGATCACATGATCGATCAAAATACTTAACCCTGAAATTCTGACTTGTTATCATCAAAACTATAATCCTAACATTCTCCCCCTTTTTGATGATGACAAAACTCAGGTTATGAATTATTTATCAGAGAGAACATCAACCAGTTTCATATTCTCAAAAAGCATGAAAAAGGGACAGATAAATATTAAGAACACATTATCGATAAAAACACTATCCAGATACATAAAGGAGATAACAAAAAAAGATAATATAAAGTCATGACATAGAACCAAAGCCATATAAAGTCAGATAACAAAAAGCAACTCATAAAGCCATATAATCTACGAAGTATCATCAGTTTTCTTCTCCCCCTTTTTGTCAGCATCAGAAGGGGTAGGAACCGAGGGAAAGGTTAGGGAAATAGGGAGAGGAGGAAGAGGAAAAAGTAGAGAAATAGATGGAAAATGGAGGGAGTGAACAGGTTGGGGTACAGTGATAAGAGCAAGAGTCGTAGGGACAGAAGTAGAAGTAGATGGAACAGAAGGAGAAGTGGTGGAAATAGGAGAAGTGGGTAAAGGAGAGGAAGGAGGTGCAGGCTCAGGGTGTGGTGGAGAAGGAGGATGGAAGAGGAGATCCTCATAGCTGAAGCTTGTGCTAGGTGGAGTGAAGTGCTGGCAGAGAGAGGTAACTAAGCCTTTAAGCTCTTGGAGTTCCTTGTCCACTGAATTAAACCTCTCGGTGACTTCTCTTTCCAAAACCACCATAGCTTGTTGGTGAAGATCCAGAATCTTAGAGATGCCATCAAACTTCCGGTCAGAAACTTCCCCATAATCTCTGGCAGTGGAGTAGACTCTGGTCTCAAATGCCCGAAGCTCAGCCTGAAACATTTCCCTGAGGGATCTCTCCATAAAAGATGGACCAGGGGTATGAGATGGGGCAGCAGTGGATTCAGCTTCATCCTGGGTCCGAGATGTACTAGCAGCAGGTTGCTTTCCCTTATCCTTTTGAGATACTTTCTGTGATGGTGTAAAGGGAACAGAAATCCTCATTTTGTGGAGTTGAGTGAGGCCAAAACTAGGAACCTTAGTCTTGATTTCCCCAGGCTCAAAAGGAGCAATGTTATGTGCCTGAAGGAAATAAGTGGCCAGCTGAGGATAGGGAATGGGGTTGATCTGGACTTGTTAAGAACAAAGTCCTTCATCTCAGAGTAAATAAGATCCCCAATGTTAATCTTTTCCCCACTAATAATCCGGGCTAGTAGAAGATAATCATCCTGAGTGAGATGTGAGAAGCTACCGGATTTGTTTACCATACACCTAGAATAGATGTAATGGATGATCCTATAAAAGTCACACATCTGCTTAGGTGGGAAATTCAGCTCACCGGGATAATCACTGTTCTGCATTAAGATTCTATAGGCCTTTACTTCATTCATGTCACCACCTCGCACAAAATCTTGAGTCCCTAGCAGTTCATTTATTTTGGCACTGGTTATTTTAAAAGCTCTGCCTCTCAGTGTAACTTTCAGACAATTTTCTATGAGATTGTCTTTATCATCATATTTTTCTACTGATTCCATATTACAGTAGAATCTTTTAACCACTTCGGGACAGTATTCACCACCAATAATTAACCAATTCGAATAATGCTGCAGTGGGTCACTTAAATCAAGCTCAATCTGTTTACTTTTCCTCAGACCCTCTAAATCAACAGATACCACAGGACAGAATTTTCTATTGGCAAAATCGGCCTTATACTTTGCTATATTAACTTCATTATCGAGATTGCCAGATAATAACTCAGAAAATTCAGTGGGTATACCTACAGAAGGGATTTCCCGAGCGACTCCTTCACTTGCCCTCTGTTTCTTCTTTCTCGGTTGCTTGGGGACAGAGATATTCAAGGCTGATTCCACGGCTTTCTGAACTGAGACCCCATCATCTGACTCGGTCTCCGATTCCTCAGTCACAATCGGTAGCTTTGATTTGGACCGGGGAGACTTTCTGAGAGAGGCCGGTTGTTCTTCGGTCCGACTTTCCCGGATTTTCAGAGTAGCTCTCTTCTTCGTTGATTCCTCCCTCACCTTCGGTCTGTAGCGCTTTCGAGTTCCCGAGGCAGTGGTGTCGCTCGATTGAGGCTGTTTCTCCGGTGCTTCTCCCTTTTCCACGTTCGGTTGCTTCACCGAGCCATTTCGGAGGTGCTGAGCGAGTTTTTGACAGATTAATCGGTGAGTTTGAGGTGGGTGAAGGTTGGGAATGCAGCAGAGAAGGATTCGATCGGTGTAACGGTGGAAGAATTAAGAAGTGGTGAAAATCGACCGTTGCGAAGAGCAGGGGACGGGAAATGTTCGAGTTAGGGTTCGAAAAACTGACGGATGGATTTCAGAATAGTACCGTTATAGTTCTTGAAATTATCGATTAAGTTATCGATCAACACTTGATCGATCACGTGTTCGATAATTATGAAGAACGCACTTGAACAAAGATCAGTTTTATCGATTACGTTATCGATCATGCATTTATCGAACATATTATCGATAAAATAAGTAAAAAGAAATGCGTACCTGATGTAATTTTTCGAATATTTGTTCGATAATTAAGATTATCGGTCAGCTTATCGATCAATGCTTACCAAATTTGACGGATGAGTGTCGGAACCTTGAGGCTCTTGATCGATGTTCTGATCGATATTTATTTTATCGATCACGTTATCGATAATTGTAGTGTTGGAGCAATTCCCTTTCTTTACAAAGTGAATTTATCGATCAGTTGTTCGATAAATTATCTCCCACTTGCCTTCATGATTATCGATCAATTGATCGATAATCTCATACTCTGTTTACCTCTGTTTTTCTTCATCGAAACAGAGCTTCCTGCAAAACAAATTTCTACATACTCCGATGCTTAAGTTAGTTATTTTATCATCAAAACAATAAATTTAAACATTTAATCTTGAGAGATAGTATGAAATTTCTTACAATTCATTGGGATTTACCATTCCCAATTCTCCTCTGAAGTAGCTGAACTTCTGTTGGTCTAGTGGTTTTGTGAAGATGTCGGCTATCTGATATTCAGTGGGGATGAATTCAACTTTTACATCTTTCTTTTGAACATGATCACGAATAAAGTGATGTCGGACATCAATGTGTTTGGTTCGAGCATGATGAACTGGATTCTTGGACAGACTTATCGTGCTCGTATTATCACATAAGATTGGAATCTCACGTAAGTTGATTCCTAGATCTTGTATTTGTTGTTTTAGCCATAAGATCTGAGCACAACAGCAGGCAGTGGCTACATATTCTGATTCAGTAGAGGAGATTGCCACGGTGTTTTGCTTTTTGCTTGACCATGAGACAAGACATCCTCCGAAGAATTGACATTGTCCACTGGTGCTTTTTCTGTCTGTTTTATATCCACCGTGATCGGCGTCTGAGTATCCCATTAAATATTCGGTTCCTCTTTTTGGATACCAGATTCCTAAATTTTGAGTTCCTACAAGATATCTGAGTATCCGTTTCACGGCTTCTTCATGCGACTCCTTTGGAGCTGACTGATATCTCGCACACATTCCAACACTGAACTGAATATCTGGTCTACTTGCAGTAAGGTATAGTAAGGAACCGATCATCCCTCTATATCTTGTTAGATTTATGTCTTTCCCGTCTTCGTCTATATCAAGCGAACAGGTTGAGCTCATTGGAGTCTTTACACTTTTAGCATTCTCCATTCCGAATTTCTTCAGCAACTCCTTTACATATTTCGTCTGGGAGATAAATATACCGTTCTTCTTTTGTTTGATTTGTAATCCCAGAAAGAAGTTTAATTCTCCCATCATGGACATCTCGAATTCTCCCTGCATAAGCTTAGCAAATTCTTGACAGAGATCTTCGTTAGTAGCACCGAAAATAATATCATCTACATATATTTGAACAATCAAAAGATCTTTCCTATTTCTTTTAATGAAAAGTGTGGCATCCACTTTACCTCTTTCGAATCCTTTTTCTATAAGGAAGTGGCTAAGTCGTTCATACCAGGCTCTGGGCGCTTGTTTCAAACCATACAAAGCCTTTTTAAGTTTGTAAACATGATTTGGAAAATTTGAATTTTCAAAACCGGGAGGTTGTTCGATAAACACCTCTTCGGATATATAACCGTTCAGAAATGCACTTTTAACATCCATTTGAAATAGTTTGAAATCTTTGATGCAAGCAAAAGCCAAAAGAACTCGTATGGCTTCCAATCTAGCTACAGGAGCATACGTTTCTTCATAATCGATTCCCTCTTCTTGATTATAGCCTTTTGCTACTAATCTGGCTTTGTTTCTGACAATCTGAGCTGATTCATCGAGCTTGTTTTTGAATACCCATTTGGTGCCAATGACCGGATGGTCTTCTGGTCTGGGTACCAATTCCCAAACTTGATTTCTCTCAAATTGATTAAGTTCTTCCTGCATCGCAGCTATCCAGAATTCATCTGATAGTGCTTCGTCAATATTAGAGGGCTCAATGTGAGAAATGAAAGCAGAGAAAAGAACTTCATTGACAATTTGTCTCCGGGTTTTGACCCCTTCATTGACTTTACCGATGACTTGATCCAGAGGATGATCTCGGTTGTGTCTCCATGCCTTTGGCTGCTCTAGATTTTCTTGTAAAGAGGGATCGTTTAAAACATCCCTGTTTTCTGAAACGGTTTCTGAAAATAATTTGTTCGAGTTTTTGTTCAAATCTAGTTTTTGAAAATTTTGAACGATTTCAGCATCATCATCTACAGGTTTCGAAATAGTTTCAGTTTCAGCAAACACCACATGAATTGATTCTTCTATTGTAAAGGTTCGTTTATTGAAAATTCTATATGCTTTACTACGATTAGAGTAGCCAAGAAACAAACCCTCATCAGCTTTAGGATCGAATTTACCCAGGTTTTCTTTGTTGTTGTTGTGGATATAGCATCTGCTTCCAAAGATCCTTAGGTGTGACAAATTGGGTTTTCTTCCCTTGTACAATTCATATGGAGTCTTCCCGAGCAGTGTTCTGATGTAGGCTCTATTTGAAATATAGCAGGCTGTGCTCATTGCTTCTGCCCAGAAAACTTGTGAGACCCTTTCTCATTTAGCATTGCTCTAGCCATCTCCGTGAGTACTCTATTTTTTCGTTCAACTACTCCGTTTTGTTGAGGAGTCCTTGGTGCAGAAAAGTTGTGGTCAATTCCATGTTCCTCACAATAGTCTGCGAATTCGTTGTTTTCAAATTCTCCTCCGTGATCTGACCTGATAGACACAATAGATATACCTTTCTCATTTTGGACCTTTTTGGCAAAAACAATGAAAGCATTAAAAGTTTCATCTTTAGAGGAAAGAAACAACGTCCAGGTAAACCTTGAATAGTCATCAACTATTACAAGAGTATAAAGATTTCCCCCGAAGCTTTTTACTCTAGATGGACCAACCAAGTCCATGTGAATCATTTGGAGAGGTCTTTCAGTTGAAACTATCCTTTTTGATTTAAATGAAGATTTTGTTTGTTTACCTTTTTGACAAGCATCACAAACATCATCGCGTTCATACTGGATTTTTGGTAAACCAACAACTAGATCCCTTTTTATTAATTTTGAAAGTTGATTCATGTTGACATGTGCAAGTCGTTTGTGCCAAATCCAACTTTCCTCCTTTTTACTAATAAAACAGTTTTCAGAGGTTTTAGAATCAAATTGAAGTGTATAACAGTTACCGTCCCTCGGAGCTCTCAGCTTCGTATTCAATTCTTCTTTCTTCAAAGGTAGATCATCTTTGCTTATGATTAAGCACTCTTCAGAATCAAAGATCACCCAGTTGTTTTTGTCCGCACTCTGACTGACGCTTAAGAGATTATGACACAGACCTTCCACGTAGTACACGTCTTCGACCTTCATGCCTATACTACTTCCGATTTCTCCGATTCCAGCAATTTTTCCCGATTGGTTTCCTCCGAAGCTTACTTTTCCTCCATCTTTTGGTTTGAGTGATGTAAACTTCTCAGTGTCACCTGTCATGTGTCTGGAACATCCGCTGTCTATATACCATTTATTTGTTCTGGATGCCTTGAGACATACCTGCAAAAATTACAATCATGTTTTAGGTACCCATACCTTCTTGGGTCCTTTCTGGTTAGTATGAATTATTTTTGGTGCATAAGTACCTTTGGGCACCCATTTTAATGTTCCGTAGTCTCCTTTCTTCTTATAGTAACAAGAAGAAGTTGAATGGCCTTTACGGTTGCAATAAGAACAAAGTGCAAAAGGATTTGAGGAATGCACAGAATTTCTAAAATATGTAAGATATGATCTACCACTACTCTTTTTCTTTCCTTTCGATTTATCTTGGGTTGGATCGTATCCTATACCAGTCTTGTCCATAGAGCATCGTTGAGCTCCTAGAATCACCTTAAGCATTTCGCTTCCTTTAGTGAATTTTTCTAAGGTTCTGGTTAGATCTTCAATCTTTC
This sequence comes from Neltuma alba, assembly GCF_004799145.2. NCBI lineage: Eukaryota > Viridiplantae > Streptophyta > Magnoliopsida > Fabales > Fabaceae > Neltuma > Neltuma alba. The sequence continues at coordinate 69,382 of NW_021636420.1, read as the reverse complement.
TTTCATTCTTTTCACAACTTTTGCAAGTCAAGGTCGAGTCAGTATTGACTTCAACCTTTGATTGTTGATCTTCTAAAAACTTTATCCTTTTCTTAGAATTAACTAACTCTTTTGCAATTCTTACTAATTCTAAGTGTAAAGCATTGTATTCGGACTGCAATTCATCATAAGATGGTTCAGAAATTATTACCTCGTCTGTTTCTGAGTCCTCGTTTTCTTGGGCCACTAGACAGATATTAGCTGTCTCTTCATCGTCACTTTCTTCTTCTTCATCGGAGGAGCTGTCTCCCCAGATTGATGTGACGAAGGCTTTCTTCTTTCTGAATCTTTCTTTCTTCTTTTCTTTATCCTTTGCTCTGGAGAGTTGGGGACATTCCGCCTTGATATGTCCTGGCTTCTTACATTCGAAGCAAATGATTGGATCCTTTGATTCGTTCGGATATGAGGAAATTTTGCGTTTCGGCTGAAACTTCTTTCCGGTTCTGTTTTTGTAGAATTTCTTGAACCTCTTGACTATAAGGCCCATTTCATCATCATCAAGATCATCTTCATTTTCATCCTCGCTCACTTGAGTTTTAAGAGCGATGCCTTTCCGGTTTTTCTCGTTCATCTCCTTTTTGTATTTTTGCTTGCTCTCATACTCAGCAAGACTCCCGAATAGTGCTGCAACCGAACCAATGGATTCTCCTTTGGTTTCTTCAATAGCTGTTACTTTCGGTTCCCATTCTTTTGTGAGACCGCTCAGAATTTTCCTCACTTGATCTTCTTGACTATATTTCTTCCCAAGTGCAGTGAGGTGATTTATGAGATGTGAGAATCTGACTTCCATATCTCGGATACTCTCTCCTTCCTTCATTCTGAATAACTCGAATTCGGTAGTGAGAGTGTTGATTCGACTCTGTTTTACACCGGTGGTTCCTTCATGAGCTATCTCCAGAGCCTCCCACATTTCCTTCGCGGTTTCCAGACTTGAGACTCTGAAGTATTCCCTCTGACTAAGCGCACACGTGAGTATGTTGATCGCTTTGTCGTTTAGAGTTACCAGCTTCTTATCTTCCTCGTTGAACTCCGTGGAACTCTTGGGTACTTGCTGGCCATCTATTGTGTTCATCGGGACATAGTTGCCGTGTTCTATTACGTCCCACAATCCATACTCTGTGGCCTTAATGAAGATTTTCATCCTCATTTTCCAGAACGTATAATTTTCTCCACTGAAGCCTGGCGGTTTAGATGTTGAGCATCCTTCCGGTAACACGCTATCTCCAAATCCTGCCATTTGATCTCTCTTCGGACTGTTAAATCCTTAGTGAAGAGACCTGCTCTGATACCAAATGTTAGAAACAATCTCACCCAAGAGGGGGGTGAATTGGGTGAGTTACAAAAACTTGAAACTAAAAGCGTGCAAGTATTAAATAAAAACAGAGAGTCAGAGTAAGGAGAATTTTAACCGCAGAGAGGAGACACAAGATTTATACTGGTTCGGTCTAATCCACGTGACCTACTTCCAGTCCCCAGAACACCTCTGAGTATTTCACTATCTTCCAAGATCGACAGGGCTCTTGGTGCCTCGGTACAGTAATTGAATCGCTCAATCACTCCCCCTTACTCCCGTAAGGATACAACCCCTCTCAAGAGTCCACACTCTTGAGTGTCTCTCAAGTTTTTAAAGAAAGTAGTGAATGGCTCTCTTACAGAGTGAATTCAATGATAATCACTGATGCTCAATAGTATCGTAAAAACAGAGTATTGAATGCGTAACTAAATAATCGCAGGTGGTAGTTCGGGTATTCCATCTCTTCATTAATGCCTCTTCGCGCCTTTTATAGTTGATCTCGTTAAATAGCCGTTAGACGGAAGGCTTCTAGCCGTTGTGACTTCGTTTGCGTGTTTCACTGGTTTTAACGGCTCCGCCATTAATGCGTCTGAGTTTCTGACACTGTAGGTCGTAGTCTACGTAATCCCGTTGAAGAGCCGTTGCACTCGTTTTTTCATTAATCTGCATATTTCAAACTTAGAACATATGAGAGTTTTGTGGTGAGTGCTTAAATCTTGAATACAGACAGAAAGCTAATCTATCATTCAAGGATTTGTGCCGAAATCATTTATCAGTAAGAAGAACAAAATGTCATTCTGGTTTAGTTTGATCGAAAAAGTGATCGATTACTTGATGATAGATCAAGTTATCGATAACCAGAATGAAGACTTTTCGAAGTAGATCACTAAAATTATCGATCAAGTGTTGGATCATTGACTTTAAGAATTATCATAGAAATAGGAAATCATTGCATGATCGAAAAAGTGATCGATCACATAATTGATCGAACAGATTATCGATAATTTAAATGTTATTGAAATGAAGCTTCAGTCATTGATGATCGAACATCTTATCGATAAATATATAATGCATAATGTTATCGATAAGCCATGGGTATATATATTCAATGAAGAACACAGGCTATCTGAAAAGATCGAACATTTAATCGAACAATGAATATTCGAACAAATGATCGAATAAATTATGAAGAGAAGATTATTCCTGTAAGGCAAGGAAACTGGTTATCGATCACCTTTTGTGAAAAACATGATTTTCATGGAATTGGATGATCGATCATATTATCGAAAAACCAGTGATCGATAACTTGATCGAACATTCGTTCACCATAACTTAATGCGAATATGTCAATTCTTAGACTCTTTATCGATCACGTTATGTGAAAACTTTTGTTAAGCAAATAAGTTAAAGTTATCGATAATGTTATCGATAATTTAGCTGTAGCAGAACTGAGTAAGAGTAGATAAGGACATTGATTATCGATCATGTGATCGATAATTTTGTGATCAATAAAGTTATCGATCTATCAGTGAATTTGATCACCTGCATTCAGAGGGTTAGAGCATAAAGTTCGAGCACGTAATCGATAAACAAATGATCGAAAATATGATCGATAAACTTGTAACAGAACTAATGTGCAGAACATGTAGAGAGTGTTACCTTTTATCGAAGTCGTTATTGATGACTGATTTATCGATAACTTGATCGATAAATTCACTTCAGATTTGGGTCTCTTATCAGTAACTCGATTGTTTACCTGATATTATCGATCAGCTTATCGATAATTTCCCAAAGTCTTATGTGATATTTACGCTAGCGATTATCGATCATTTTATCGATAAATTATTCATCGAATAGTTCTTGGATCAAAAAGACTACTATAGACCTGATTTATACTTGATCATTTATCTGAAACCTTAGCGATAACTGATTGCTCGATCACATGATCGATCAAAATACTTAACCCTGAAATTCTGACTTGTTATCATCAAAACTATAATCCTAACACAATATACAACTAGCCATACATATACAAGGGCTAGAGGCCTAAAGCTAACCAAGCTCAAGCCTCTGCGTCTCTTCCCGATGGCACACGCCTAAAGTCTTCACGTGAAAACATTGTAAACTACGGGGTGAGACAAACGTCCCAATAACCAATCTTTCCAATTCAAGGTACTACTAATAAGTGCTCGTGAGGTGTCAAGTGGGGCAGTTCACAAGTAATATGATAAATGATAGCCACAACAAGTCATGCAAGTGTAATGATACAATCCCATCAACCATATCTCTCACTGTGGGGGATTTTCAAGAGCTGAACCCAACCTATCCCTCACTATGGGGGACGTAAGGAGCCAAAAGGCCTATCCCTCACTGTAGGGGACGTAAAGAGCCAAAAGGCCTATCCCTCACTATGGGGGACGTAAAGAGCCAACCATCATGCATTAATGGAGGCCTTACCACGTGGTAGTAACTATCAAAACTCTCACCAATCCTCAGCCTTCTTTCTGTTCTGTTCACATTCCATGCATACTGGAGGCAAGACTATGTTGTCTTTAGGCTTCGTTTGCTGTTCTTCCAGGAACTTTATTCTTTTCTTGAAGCTTACCAACTCTTTTGCAATTCTTACTAATTCCAAATGTAATGCATTGTATTCAGACTGTAATTCATCATAAGAGGGCTCAGAAGTGATTACCTCATCTGTCTCTGATTCTTCGTCTTCCTAGGCCACAAGACAGATGTTGGCGGTTTCTTCATCATCACTTTCTTCTTCTTCCTCTAAAGAACTATCACCCCAGATTGATGTGACAAAGGCTTTCTTCTTGTTGAATCGTTCTTTCTTCTTTTCTTTGTCCTTCATCTTGGATAGCTAGGGACACTCTGCTTTGATGCGTCCTAGTTTCTTACATTCAAAGCAGATGATCGGTTCTTTTGACTCATTCTGAGATGTTGAGATTCTGCGTTTTGACTGAAACTTCCTTCCAGCTCTGCTCTCGTAGAATTTCTTGAATCTTCTGACGATAGGACCCATTTCATCATCCTCCAGGTCTTCTTCATTGTCATCTTCGTTCTCTTGAGTTCTAAGAGTGATACTTTTGCGGTTCTTCTCGTTTATCTCTTTTTTATATCTTTGCTTGCTCTCATATTCTGCAAGGCTTCCGAATAGTGCTGCAACAGAGCCAATTGATTCTCCCTTAGTTTCTTCAATTGTTGTTACCTTGGCTCCCATTCTTTTGTGAGACCACTTAAAATTTTTCTCACTTGGTCCTCCTGACTATACTTCTTTCCAAGTACCGTGAGATGATTTATGAGATATGAGAATCTGACTTTCATGTTTCAGACACTTTCTCCATCCTTCATTCTGAATAGCTCGAATTCTGTGGTGAGAGTGTTGATTCTGCTCTATTTTACACCGGTGGTTCCTTCGTGAGCTATCTCTAGTGCTTCCCACATTTCTTTTGTGGTTTCCAGGCTGGAAACTTGGAAGTATTCTTGTTGGCTCAATGCACAGGTAAGTATGTTGATGGCTTTGTCATTTAGGGTTACCAACTTTCTGTCTTCTTCATCGAACTCGCTGGGACTCTTGCATACTTGCTGTCCGTCTACGGTTTTCATAGGAATGTAGTTACCATGCTCTATCACGTCCCACAATCCATACTCGGTCGCCTTGATGAAGATTTTCATCCTTATATTCCAGAAGGTATAGTTTTCGCCGTTGAAGCCTGGCGGTTTGGACGTTGATTATCCTTCAGGTAGCACACTGTCTCTGAATCCTGCCATGGGATCTCTCTTCAGACTATTAAGTCTTTACTGAAGAGACCTGCTGTGATACCAAATGTTAGTGCCAGTCTCACCCAAGAGGGGAGTGAATTGGGTGAGTTATAAAAATTTACAAAATTAAAACTATGAACTATCAGAAACAGAGAGTGTGAGTTAGAAAGATTTCACCATAGAGAGGAAGACACAGGATTTATACTGGTTCGGTCTCAACTACTCGAGCTACATCCAGTCCTCAGAACACCTCTGAGTATTTCACTATGTTCCAAGATTGATCAGGCTCTTGGCGCCTCAATACAGTAATTGAAACTCTCAATCAGTCCCCTTTACTTCCCGTAAGGTTACAAACCCACTCAAGAGTCCACACTCTTGAGTATCACACAAGACGTGATAAATGATGAATAAGTAAACTCTCTTACAGAGTGAATAAATGATAATCACTTACGCTCGGTGTTATAGAAGAACAGAATATTGAATGCAACAGTAAATAATCAACAAAGGGTAGCTCGCGTATTCAATCTGTTCATTTAATGCTTCTTCGCGCCTTTTATAGTTGAGATAGTTTAGTAACCATTAGACAGAAGAGCTTCTAGCCATTGAGAGTCCGGTTGCGTGTTTTTCCAGTTGCAACGGTTTCCGCCATTAATGCCTCTGACAAGGTAGGTTACAGGCTACTTGGACAACCGTTGGAGAGCTGCTGGGTTTTTCTTCATAATCTGCAAAAATACATTGATTCAATAAGTTTTTCTTTGTAGAGTATGATCAAAAGTAGAACAGAACAAATGATAAAACGAACATTCATAGTTTGCAGTTAGAATCAATCAGTTGTTAAATGTGTTGGGTAAGAACTGATCGTGCTTGATCAAAGTGATGTTCGATTATTGCTTGATCGATCAAGTTATCGATTATTCTGTGTGAAAACTTTTGAAACAGATAACTAAGTTTATTGATCAAGTGATGGATCAATGATTTATCGATCAAGTGATCGATAAAAGGGAATAGTGACATCATACTGGTGATAAGTCTCATTATTTGCATACATTTCTAGTCCTAAACTCATGCTTTTGCCATCTCTATTTGCATACTTTAGGCATAATTAGCTTCCATTGTGCATAAGAGTTGGTGAGAGGAATTGTGAGGTTTTATAGGTGTTTTTGCATGTTTTTATATGATTTTATATATGTGTACTTTTGATCCCTACTTTGGTATGAATTTTAGGGAGTTTCAGTAGCATTTTCGTCATTCTGTCTGAGGCGCCACAGCGGATTTGGGAAAGCGCCGCGGCAGATTTCCAATGGTACTCTTGGTGAAAGGCGCCGCGGCGGATGGACTAAGGAGCCACGGCGGATGGAAGTTTTCATGAAGCTCAGGATCATTAATCGAAACGACGCCGTACAGGACAGGCGCCGCAGCGGATTGACTAAGGCGCCGCGGCGGATGATAGAAAATTTCATATTTAAAACCAAAATCGCGCGCTTCAGCGAGTGGGACCAGATTTCAGTTTCTCATTCATTTCCAGACGGATTTCCTTGCTCTCTCCGCCCTCTCTCATTTCTCTCTTCCATTTTCGTCCAAATTCATCAATTTCCACCGATCAACCATGGATCTTTCATCAATTCTTGCTGTTTCTACCCTAATCCAGAGCATGAGTAGCTAAATTTCCAAGTTCTTCTAGCAATGAAGCTGACCTAAGTTCATAGAGCTGAACAGGGAGTCATTCAGATCTAGTTTCTACTTTCTATTCTAAGGTTCATTTGTTTCAGTTGAACAATTGTGGTTAGAATGAAGGTTGGATGATTAGATTTATGTTTCTTGGAATTTAGATCTGATTGAACATTCAAATGTGAGTTGTGTCCTTTAATTTAGTTGAATAGAGGATTCTCTATTGATTTGTAAATCTAATTCGTTTTACTTGGACTGTTGTTCTGTAATTTTGAATTTTGGTTGAATATATTGATGATTCACAGTTGTGGTCATCCTTAGAGAATTGCAACTTGCTTCTCAAGTGTTCTTGTCAATTGATTTTCCTTCTCACAGATCAAGATAATGAATCTAGTAAGATAAGTTGTTTCTGATCTGTGTTAAGAGAGATTTGAGCAGTAGCTGAATCTATCCATTTAATTGACAATTAAGAGACTCCAAATTATAAGATTGAACAAGGAAGGTTGGATAAATTGCTAGGGGAACTACTATCTCTTATCTGAATCTCATTTGCAATTTACCTTTCATTATATTTGTTTCTTGTTTTAATTTCTCTTTTCTAAAACTCAAGCTTTCATCTTGGTAATTTGATAATTAAAAGTGAATTGTTAAGAATTAAAATACAACTTAAGGCTCCTTGAGAAGAATGACCTAGGTAGTGCCTTACTTGCTGCATTTCTCTAGTAAAACTTTGATTACCTAGCGACAAGGTTTATCAACTGGTATGCATAGAAAAGGAAGATCAAGGTCACTTTTGATTTTGAAACTCTTTAAATAGTGAATTAAGACATTTATGAAGGCTAAGAAAAGCTCGAATGAAATAGATGATACATTTTGAGAAACATCGAGACTAGTTAAAGTTTAAACTGAAATCGCCTCATGATCGAACAAGTGATCGAACACTTGTTGATCAATCAGGTTATCGATAAACAAGGTGTTATAGAAATAAATTTTGAAGCACTAATTTTTAAACACCTTATAGATAAATAGATGATGGATAACCTTATTGATAAACAATAAGCAAAAGTATATTTAGTGAAAACATAGGCTATGTAGGTTGATAGAATCGGTGATCGATAATGTTATCGATAGAGAGAGATTTATTCTTGTAAAATCAAAGAGCTGATTTATCCATCATGTTATGTGAAAACAAGGTAAACATGAAGTGTGGTGATCGATAATGTTATCAATAATCTGATTATCAATCCAGTGATCGAAGAGCCATGATCTAATAAAGATATCCTGATTATCGATCATGTGATCGATAATTTGCTTATCGATAAGCTATAGAAGTAAATACCTGCACGCAAAGTTATGAAGTAGTGTTCGATCATATTATCGATAAATGGCTTATCGATAATGTGATCGATAAATGGCGACTAAGGCAAAACATAGAATGAGTAAAGCGCATTACCATTTATTTGTCTTCTCATCGATAATCTATTTATCGATCATGTGATCGATAAATACCTATCAAATTTGTATCCCAATATTCGATCATCCTGATTATTGATGAAGTGATCGATAATTTACTCCAGACTTTCATACACGACTAAGTTAAGAATGATCGATCAATTGATCGATCAGCACATTATCTAACACGTTATTGATCAAAGTTTCTGCTGAGTTACTTAATTCTACAGAGATATTATCTAACAGCTTATCGATAAAACCTTGATCGATCAGATGATCGATCAACATACTGAAACACAAATTACTTACTTTGTTATCATCAAAACCTTAATCCTAACAATCATTGATGATTAATCTATTTACTTGGTATTCTAGATTATGGATTGACAATCTGAGGGCATTTACATCATCAATTCATTTACACTCTAAGTGGTTTCAACAATGTTTTAAATGTTGCTAATTAACTTTGATTAAAGTGGGTTTCCATTAACTAAGACATTGAACCCAAGTGATTGCTTGGGGTTTTTCATCAAACTTAGAGATTTCTAAACTCCCAAATCAATTTAAGAGCCATGATAGCTAAGCCTTTATCATTAAGAGTCTATTTCATGTTACTTTCCTACTTAATCCAAATCATTCCTTTGTTCATTTAAAATACCAAAAAGATTTACTTCTTTGCAATTTATATTTACTACACCACTTTTTGAACAATTCAAACCCCTTTTACCTTACCCAAATCAGTATGCTTTTGAAAACCAATTTAATCTTGGTTTTTCCAATAAAGTGCTCCTCGAGAAGAATGATTATTGGTGCCCTATACTGCATTATCTGATGCAATCACAATCTTGATGACCCAAAAGGTGACATTCTGATCCAATCAATAGCGCTGTTGTCGGGGAGCCATTAAATTGGTTCCCTAGTAAATGGTTTTTCATACCATTGTGATTTGGGTCAATTTTCGTTGATTTTTAGTTTTTGAACTTTGATTTTGCATTCCATGGCATAAAATTTTTTGAGAAATAGAAACAAATATCTTGTTTTACTATACTTTTGCATTTGCACCCTTGCACAGCATTGCTAAGATCCTGGATCTTACACCATTCCTTGTACCATTGGAAAGATTCGCATTAAGGGAGCATTGTTAGATCTAGGAGTTGCTATAAATATAAATAAATTTATTGATGGAGTAATAACTAATTTATCATTATACCCTCGCATGTTATTTTGGATTTTTTTAACTTCTATATTATATAAATAAATTCACACCTTATTTCAAATTGTATAATTTATAAAAATTCACTCTCATGTCAACGTGTCAATACGTGTATAAAACAATTGATATGATGATGTTTTTCTATCTCTAATTGATATAATAATTATTTAGAAAATCAAAATTAACAAATTTGATCCATATAAATCCATCTAGTACCTTTTGGGTAGCATTAGTAAAATTATTAATATTTTTATTTAAACTTCGTTCAAGCAAAATGGATTCAGGTGAAAAGTACAAAATGACTAGTTAACATTAAAATCTCAACATAAATCGTATCCTATGGATAAGCAAGACGTAAGTGGTGAGTGTTGTGTTTTTTCATTAATATTGACTCTTTCCTTTGTCGTAGCCAATGGATCAGTGTGGAAGAAAGTTGTAGGCGACGTGAGAAGGGTCTAAAATAGTGAACAGAGTGTGAAGTTTTTTTTTTTTTGAATGGGCATAGATGAAATATCATAAAATACATAAGGACAAATTGGTCATAAAATTTGACTCCCCTCCAAAAAAACCCTAATTTGGGAGGAGCCAAAATGAGGGGAGGGAGGGGAGGATAAGGGAGATTTTGACTTTCCTCCCCTCCAAAATTTCTAACCAAATGAGGGGAGGACCTCATTTTCCCTTCCTTCCCCTCAAACCAAACATGAGTTCATATCTCATTTGCTTTCTCTCAAAATGCATCATTCCGCTTCTCATTTGGTCTTTCTTAGTCATTCTCATTATTGATCCTTGCTCGTAATTTTACAATTCTGTTTTGCCATTAGTCCACGCCCTTAATTGCCATTTCTGTGATTTTACAACACTTTATCTTTTCTCTTAGTTTTCCTGCACATTGAACCCAGATAAAATGTAATACCAAATATCAAAATAATAAGACATATTGAATTTAAGAAATGGTAAAATAGGTCAAATTAGCAATTATTCTATACAGTCACTCTTAAACACAATTGGCCTCTAAATAGCCCATTTCGGCTCAATTAAGGTACCAAAACTCTAAGATTTGATGCATTTACTCCATAAAAAAAATGGACTCATCAAAATTTTAATTATATTTAAAAAAATGCAACAAAAATTTGACTTATTAAAAATCATTTTTGTTAAATGTTGAAAGTTAGTAGCGATTGTCTACGTCTTCACAAATATGTCTATTTCACTGAGCAATCATCCTTTCCATAGAGGTAAATCTTTGCTTGCTAGGCAAGAGAATAACAAGTTACAAATTCTGTCTTAGTAAGACATATATAAAGAAGGCATAAAAGTTCAAATTGTTTGTGCTCAAAACTTTGTAGTAGTTTTTTAACTGTTACAAAATTGACATAAAAATTCAAATTGTTTGTAGCAATTTTATAACTACTACAGCAGGTCACATCTGCAAAAAATTCAAACTTTGGAGCTGATTATCTAGTAGTGGTTGGTCATAGTCTACAGCGATTTCCCACCGCTGTCATATCCACCTTAGGATCCACACTTAGTATTGGCACTTGCAGCAAGTTTCTCTCATAGATACTAAACTTAGTAGCGGCATTGATGGGTTGGCAACGATTTTTGGTAACTGCTACAAATCGATTTGCTGCACATGATTTCATGTGGTTGCTAAAATTGCTATCAAAGCTTTTAATACCTGTCAAAATTACGAGGAAAACATCTTTTTAACCATTGCTAATCCGGTCTTTTTCTAGTGTATTAATTTGTTGAAATGAGAGAAAATTGTTATAAATTATCTACTTTGAATTAATATATAAATTAGTTTACATTGTGCAGAATTGAAAGTGTAAGAAAATGGGCAGTCCACCCTTGGTGGATTGGACCCAAACCCATTAAGCTTTAGGGTTCTGATGTAAATAACAAAACATCCGGGTCGAAAACTACAATTTACCCCTTTTTGGTTTAAAATGGTTGAATAACTGTCGGGATCAATTCAAAATGGGAGGCAGTTTTTGGTTTCTACGCTGACTTAAGAAACCAACCGAGAGATCAGTTGCATGACAATCATTTTCGGTCCTTGCGTCTCCTCTCTCAAGTTCTCTTATTTTTTCTTCCTCCGAGAGTGCATCTGCTGTGTATCCAGATCCGCGTTCGAAACCGTAACCGGACCTCCGCGTGGCTATCTGAGATTATCTTATACTTCAGGTACGCCCGAATTCATCAGTGGTATCAGAGCCTGGTTCATTTTTCTGTTGCTTTATTTATCTGTAGCCTGTGTTCTTTTTTCTCTCTTTTATCCAGTGTTCTTTTTTCGATTCCAATGAAAATTCTGTGATTTGCTTCAATAAATATTATGCAAATCCTTTATATTACTTTCAATGTGATAGTTATGTGTCTTATAATTGTGATTGGACATACTAGATATTCTCTGCCTCCATTAAACACGTTGTACATCATATTCATTTTCGGTTCCTCTGCTTTTTCGTTATTGGGTCTTCTTAAAATCAAGTTTTTAGGCTCCAAAAATTATCCCATTGTGTAGAGGACAAAAAAATGAAGAAAATGATATAAAATTTGTGAAAAACGAACACCAGACGCCCAAGATATGGAGGAGAGAAGTTTCCAAGTCCGACGGGTCCGTCGGACCCGACCTATCGCTCCATCTGGGTCGAGTTGACCTGGCTGGAGGAAGAAGATTGTGGACAGTGATCAAAACGGTGTTGTTTTGATCACTATCCCAAAAAAAAAAACCAAAAGTGGGGTGGTAAGCCGGTTGGGCTCACTTGGTCCGGATTGAACCTGGCCCAACTGGTCCAAAAACAAAAAAACAAAAAATAAAAAATAATAATAATTGAATTAAATTAAAATTTAAAAGAAAAAAAGAGGGGTTTTTTTTTTCCAAAAATGCCACGTGGCACACCTCGCCGCCACGTGGACACCACCACCTAAGAGGTGGTGGAGCATAGATGTTGTCGATACAGCGCTTGTTGATGGCGTCGAGCTCCATGGCGGCATGTGGATTACACGCGCCGTGATCGCGAGTGGGCTTCAAAAAAAATTTTAATTTTCACAGAATTTATTCTTTTAGGGGCGCGTGTAGGAGCGTGGGAAGTCCGTTTGAGGTGCGGTTTGTCTCTAAAAATCCGTAAAATCAAGATCTTCATTTTGATATATAATTTGCTAATTTTTGAGACAATTAAGGATCTGTTTGTGAATATTTTTAGTGCATTTTCTTGTATTTTCATGCGAAAAAAATTCTAAAATATTCAAAATAATTTATACTATTTTGTTTTAGGTGAAAATGAAGCAAGAGGCTTCTGGTAGCACTGAAAATATCGAACATGGTTCATTAGAATACTCATACATGGATGATGGAGTTCCAGAATATGAACCAGAGGATGAGGATCCTGAGGAGGACCCAGAAGAGGTTCCTCAAGAAGACCCGGAGGAGTAAACAGATTCTGGACCTGAGTCAGAATCTTTATTCCCCATTGAACCCCTCTGTGCCCAACCTCACTTGGTCTTTAACGATTCGCTAGATCTTCCTATTGAAACTGAAGTTGAGGAAGGAGAAGAGGTGAATCAACCCTGTACCCCTGCTTTAGCTATGAGTATAGCTGAAAGAGATGCAGCCAAATTGACAAACATAAAAGGCATCAATGGCGTGCTCGCTAGTTACGTCCATTACATGACCGATAAGAAGAATACCAAATTCTACCTTAAAGTGATAATGGAGTACGTAAGAGCAATAAGGGTTAGATTACCTTATGACCAAAACACACAAACTTAAGAAACTGAGGAAAGCAATGCTTGATTACCTTTATGTTCATATCAAATGATGTAATATTTATATTCGCTTTATTAATGTTTGTTATATGAAGTTTTTGGTTTCATGCATTGTAAACAGACTAAGTGTGTTACTTCATTTAATGAAATTACTTAAATTATTGTTATATGATTATTTGTTAATAATATATGTATGCTTTTTTATAAGTGGGAGCTTTTAGAAGATAAGACTTCTAAGAGCCACAATTTTTGAAGTGCTTATATAAAATTCTTGATAGGACATAATGATTATTGCCTGTATCTGTGTGATGAGAAGTACAAACATATGCTCTTGATCATAGATCTTGCAATGTCATTACTTTCTAATCAAGGATGATATAAGTACAAGACATTGTATACTTCGCCGTGCTATATGACTAAAATGTTCCATGGTACGTCTCTCTTTTTTGAGAGAATGTAGAATAATGTGGGATAAATTTGTCATAGAATTGAAAATGGCAACCAAGAACATAATTGCTAAGCTTAATAAAAGGGGAAAGCTTAACGGGGATAACTGGGACATATGGCACCGAAAGGTCCAATACATCTTGGAAGAACAAGATGCTGTTAAACCTCTAACCACTGCAATGATCAAACCTGAGGCTAGGAATATGGCCCAACATAGGAGAGACCAAGAGGCTTACCAAGTTTGGAAGAAGAAAAACAACATAGCAAGAATCACGCCTCTGAGTGTAATGGCTGATGACATAATGTGCAAGTTTGAGAGGTATAAAATTGCACAAGCTATGTGGATAGTGTTGAAGGACAAGTTTAGTGGTACTTCTACCACTAAACTTAGAAGGTTAATGATTAAATTCGATACCTACAAACTCAAGCCAAACAATCCTATGAAGCAATATCTGAGAGAGATGGCCAACATGATCAGAGAACTTAAAGAAGCTGGACATCTACTGTTTGATGAACAGTAAGTGCAGGTTGTTATCAGATCGCTCCCTGCTAGCTGGGAGCACATGAAAGTCAATTTGACCCATAATAAAAACATCGTTTCTTTTAACGATGTAGCCAAACACTTGGAGCTGGAGGATGAATGTTTAGAGGCTTACAAGACCTCTAGACAAGCTTATTACACTGAGGATGCTAGCACTTCCCAACCAAGGCCCGATTCCAAGAAGGGCAAGAAGTTTCAAAAGAAAGGGAAGAAGGGTTGTCCTCAACCCAAAAAAGGAAAGAAGCAATTCAAGAAGAAGGGAAAGAAAGGTGGCAAGAAGAAGCTAGACCTAAAGAAGGTCAAATGCTTCGCCTGCTAGAGAATGGGCCATTTCGTATGTGACTGTTCAAAACAGGCTGAGAGCGAAAAGGTATTAGTGGATTATATGAATTCACATGTTTCATATGTTTCTAGTACTATTTTTCTAACATAACCTGTTTCTTCTTCTTGGATTATAGACTTAGGCTCCACAGACCACTTAACCAGGGATGGAGGATCCTTTATCGAGTACCGTTGGTTGCCGTATCAAAACAAGTGGCTTTACATTGGGAACAACGCAAGGATCGAGGTTAAAGATTTGGGCACCTGTAAATTTACTTTGCGTGGTAGGAAGACTTTGATACTACATGATGTACTTTATGCTCCTGACATCCGGCGGAACTTGGTTCCTGTGTTATGCCTTTGAGAAGTTGGGTTTGAAGTAAACTTTCATGGTAAAGTTACAGACATTTTAAGCAACTCAGTTCTTTATGGTTTACCTTTCTTGTTTAAAAAGTTCTTTGTTTTGGATATTGTTAGTGATTTCAATAGTAATGAATGCTTTGCTATTTCTTCGAGTAATGTTGACATAAACACCTAGCATGCTAGACTAGGACATATTAATCAAAATAGAATGATTAAATTAGCCAAAGAAGGGTTGTTAGGTACCATTCCCAATATGGAAATGTCATTATGTGAGAATTGTCTAGCTGGTAAGGCAACAAGAAAGCCTTTCAGTAAGGGAACAAGAGCTGAAAATCCATTGCAATTAATTCATTCCAATATATGCGGTCTAATGAGTGTGAGGGCGAGACAAGGAGCTTGGTATTTTATTACCTTTATTGATGATTTTTCACGATATGGTCATGTCTATTTTATCTCACACAAGTCTGAGACTCTTGAGTGCTTCAAACGTTACATAAACGAGGTAGAGAATTAAATAGACAATAAAATTAAGGCATTACGCACTGATCAAGGTCGTGAATATTTATCTGAACAATTGAAACTGCTCTATGAAGAAAAAGGGATAATTAGACAACTGACTATCCCTGGCACTCCATAACAAAATGGAGTTGCCGAAAGAAGAAACAGAACTCTTCTAGACATGGTTAGGTCTATGATGGCTCAAGCAAACCTGCCAATTTCGTATTAGGGTGATGCTTTGTTAACGGTGACCTTCATGCTTAACCGTGTACCCTCAAAATCAGTCACTTCCATGCCCTACAAGTTATGGACAAAACGTAAATCAGTTCTAAGCATCTTGAGACCTCGAGGGTCAGCGACGTATATCCATAACGCTTCTCATAAGCATGGGAAGTTGGGTCCCAGAGGAAAGAAATATATCTTTATAAGGTACTCTGAACAATCAAAGGGATACGTTTTTATAGGTGAAAATGAAGATGGAACGGTGACTGAAATAGAATCAAGAGATGTAACATTCATTGAGACCAAATTTCCTAATAGAGGAGTTGTTGACCGCATTGTTTCTCTTTATAAGACATAGGAACAAGATAGTACAGAACAAATTGACAAACCAAAATCGTCTAGGTGTGTCAATTTGAGTGGGACCAAAGAAAGGTCAACACCAAGACCTGAACAAAGAAAGAAAGATAAGTAAATAACTCTTGTCAAAAGGAGTAACAGGAAAAGTGTTCCCAAAAGACGCTTTCAAATAGAAGGCGAATCTTTCTTAGTTACTCCAGAAGGGGATGATAAGCCCCGTTCTGTACGAGAAGCCTTGTCAAGTCCTGCCAAGGAGGAATGGATGAAAGCGATGGAAGAAGAAATGGACTCAATGAAAAAGAACAAAGTTTCGGTGTTAGTTGATCTTCCAAAAGGGCGTAAAGCCATTGGGAACAAGTGGGTTCTAAAGATTAAAAGAAAAGTGGATGGATCATTTGACAAATACAAGACTCGATTAGTAGCAAAGGGGTACACACAACAGGAAGGCATAGATTATGAAGATATGCTCTCACCTCTTGTGCGTTTCAACTCTATTTGACTTATTCTGGCAATAGTAAACAATTTAGACCTAGAATTACATCAGATGGATGTAAAAACCACATTCCTAAATGGTGATCTGGATGAAGAAATCTATGGAACAACCATTAGGTTTCATCAAAAAAGGAAAGGAAAATAAAGTTTGTAAACTCAAAAGGTCCATTTATGGATTGAAACAATCATCCAAATAATGGTATTTGAGGTTTCACAAAGCAATAACCTCATATGACTTCCAAATGATAGAGGAAGACCACTACGTCTACATTAAGCGGTTTGAGGGTAATTTTGTCATATTATCCTTATATGTAGATGATATACTATTAGCCGGAAATAGTCTAGATTTGTTGGTGGCCATTAAAGAATGGCTTTCGTCGAATTTTGAAATGAAAGATATAGGCAAAGTAGAGTATATACTTGGAGTTAAGATCTAAAGAAATCGCTCAAAAAGAATCCTCTCTCTTTCACAAGAGAATTACATCAACAAGATTCTTGAGCGATTTAACATGAAAGACTGCAATCCCATGAGTACCTTGGTTGCTACCAGAGTAGCCTTGAGTCCTGACATGCATCCCAGAACCGAATCTGACAAAAAGAAGATGGAAAGAGTTCCATATGCCAGTACTGTTGGTAGTTTGATGTACGCAATAATGTGTACAAAACCAGACATCTGTGTAAGGAATTGAAAGACACGTAGCGGAAAATAACTTTAAAATTTTCTAATTCCTTGGTCGGATCTACTGATTGTGTTTAAGTCAAGTGGTAAGAGGTGTTACCTGCGGTATTCGAATCGTTGGTGGCTCGGGGATTTCGACGTTCGGGATGCCTACGCTCTCCTTTTGTTCGTGAGAAGTCGACAACTCAGATCGGCTTCCTATACCGGTATCCACACGAACAGCTTTCAATCACGAACGACGTGCTAGCGCCTCTTGTCCTTCTAGGGTTTTTGAGAATCCGTCCTCACCGTCTCTCTTTTGGCTGTTTCTTATCTGCAAACCTTTTGCACTCTCATCCACACAAAACCCTAGCTCCTAATATCAAATATATAGGATGCCATCGGTATTATGAAGGACATTGGATTTCGGAATTAATCCTAAATTAATTCCGAAATTAATACAATATCATATATTGCGTAATCTGATAAGAAATCAATTAAATAAATACGGTTTATATATTAAATCCGTCCTATAGATTTAATTTACCTATTCATTTAATTCAAAATAAAGATATGACAAAATTATATTTGATTTATTCTAATAAATCAAATTTGAGATATTATACCTTATCAATTTAAAAAATGATATAGATTTAATTTATCCTTATAAATATCTCTTATATCTATAATATATATATACGCGAATTTATATATATATATATACACGTCCACCCTAGATTATTCATTGAATCTGGACATATCTTAGATTCAATGAATCTGGATATCATAGCTCGTGTTGGGCTATTTTGTGTGCGACCCTGTAGGCCCATATGAAGTTGGCAGTGGGCCATTTACTATAATGACTCACAAGTCGTAAGCGGTCTCTAGCAAGACATCACGATTACCCAAATCATATGAGGATCGATGAACGATGTAACCTTTCATACAACCATATCACGTCCCTTTTGTCACACGACATTTCGGTCATGGATGAGGCATGGAGAACGTCATCCTCCTATTCCTAACTGTTACTTTCTCGATCGCTGAGTAGTCTGAGTATAGAAATAGAACTACCTTTCCATTATAGTATGGCCATACATTTCTTAGACTCACTCATCGAGGGGCCCAGTAATATCTCTCTACGAATGTGAAGGACAAATTCCATCTTGACCATTCACATTCCTCCATATGAAAAACCACTAAGCCTGAACATAGTCTTTATGATCACTCGGTCAAAAGTGACTTTTGACTAGGTCAAAGCTGAGCGTTTCTCATGAAGGAATCCATGATGATCTCAGGTCAAAGGGCATAGTGACATGGTTTGTATATGAGAGAAGCTTATAACTTAACCCATGCAGCTCTCTCATAGCGGGTCGGTCCAACACCTTGTACTCTTACATGTGCCTATGACTTTGATTTATATCTCATACATCTTCAAAGTAATACTAGTCTTATTTCATCTCTGCTCCCACATAGATGACCGACCAAGGACATTTAGGATAAAATCATGAGTTATCCAAGGATAATCATCACAGTAAACATGCAAATAATATGATAACATAATTAAGAAATTCATAAATCAACAATGTTCATAACACAATGATTGGTCCCTGGGGCACAATTTCCAACAATCTGTTATGCAGCCGGACTGGTAAGCAGATTCCAGTCTAACCCCGATGAAAAGCATTAGAAAGCAGTGAAGAGGATCTTGAGATATTTAAAGGGCACTTCCAATTATGCACTGTGCTACGAAGGAGGTGATCTGTGCCTTGTTAGGTACTCCGATGCCGATGTAGGTGGAGATGAAGAAGAACGAAGGTCAACTTCAGGTTATACCTTCTTGCTCAACAATGGCGCCATATGTTGGAGTAGCAAGAAGCAAACGTGCATTGCCTTACATTCAATGGAAACTGAGTTTGTGGCATGCACCGCAGCAGTGCAAGAGGTTTTATGGCTGAAGAGATTTATAGAACACCTTGGATTTGGAAACAAGAGTACCAATCCAGTGATGGTATACTGTGACAATACTGCAGCAATAGCCTATACCAAAGATCCTAAGTATCACAGCAAAACCAAGCACATCGACATCAAGTATAATTTTGTTAGAGATTATATAGCACAAAAGATTGTTACTGTACAATACATTTTAACCAAATGTATGATAGTAGATCCTCTGATAAAGCCAATAAGCGAAAAAGTTTTTAAAGAACATTTACAAGCCCTTGGCATACGTAAAGTGTAATTTGTAAACCTCATTAATGAAATTATATTTTTTTTGTTATCACTTTATGTGTTTGTCCGAAAGTATACAATGTCTAGTATGTCGTACAGGTTAAAAAAGGTTGGCTCTCTCACACAGGCAACCGCCTTTGACACTCAGGTGGAGTGAGCAAAGATGAGATATTTGTGTTAACCAGTAAAGTAGCAAAAAAAAATGCTGATATGGTAGGGAAGAAACACAAACTTTATGTCACCTTGACTAAAGTGTAGCAAGTCAAGATGAGATCCATGTTGATAAAGTTGGATCAAAGTTTAGAATCCTACTTCCACAATACCTGTAGCCAGATAACAAACTCTTCAACGTCGACGTCATAGCAATGAGCAGAGTTAAAGAATTTGGGTTTAGATACTAAGTGTGTCTAGACTTAAGTCTGTACGATGTTAATGATAAGTCCAAAACGACATACGCTCTTATAGTAAAAGAGTAACACTATAGCATGTGTTTCATACCATATGTGCTGGGAGAACTGCAAAAGGAAAGCAAGTGAAAAATCCCTGCTTCATTGCTGTGTGAGTCCCAGGGAGGAATTATCCTCCTGTTGGTGTCCTTTGACTTTGACAATATCACGAAGATATGTTTCAGTGACTGCTACTTTGGCATGTCTCCTATGGTCATGATTGATGCGATCTAAGGTAATATGCTAAGAAAGTGACTGATTCATATCAAAGTGATATTTGGGTGAAAGGAAGATTGACTGTGATATACACACCTATGCTAGTGTATGTGACATGTCCCTTATGACATTTCGTTGTCGTAAGTGTGGACACTAGACATACGAGAAAGGTAACCTGAGTCAAACATTGACTCAAGAGGGATTAGATTTACCATGAAAAAGTGTATATAGGTGAATCTAGGACATCTGAGGCATAATATTAAAATTCAAGCTACACGAAGGAGTGGTTGACTTATGCTGGTCCTATAAATAGGATTTCTAGTATAGGCACCCTACTGAAGACATTATGCCCATGCGGTCACGGCAAAGCACTATGTATGAAATTAAGGTGAGAAAAAGAGACTAGACCCACAACATCTAATCCACCAAGTGTGAGTGGGAGATGTAAGAAAATGGGCCAGTCCACCCTTGGTGGATTGGACTCAAACCCATTAAGCTTTGGGGCTCTGATGTAAATAACAAAACATCCGGGTCGAAAACTGCAATTTACCCCTTTTTGGTTTAAAATGGTTGAATAATGGTCGAGATCAATTCAAAATGGAAGGCGGTTTTTGGTTTCTACACAGACTTAAGAAACCAATCGAGAGATCAATTACATGACAATCATTTTCGGTCCTTGCGTCTCCTCTCTCAAGTTCTCTCATTTTTTTCTTCCTCCGAGAGTGCATCTGCTGTGTATCCAGATTCGTGTTCGAAACCGTAACCGCACCTCCTCGTGGCTATCTGAGATTATCTTATACTTCAGATACGCTCGAATTCATCAGAAAGAATATAAATAAATATATAAAAATATAAGGATTAATGTAATTTTTAGTCTATAAAATTTGTACTTATTTTAGTTCTAGCTCTTCAAATTTTAAAATTATAGTTTTAGTCCATAAAATTTAGTCCGTCTTAAAACATTAATCCCAAAAGGTATAACGATGTTAAAATCTACTGAAATATTGTAAATATTGTTAGAATGGTGATATAAACTCGCCATATGGCACCTAGTTGATATTGTGTAGATAACAAAGGGAACGAAAGAACGTGTTTTTAGAATATAGTTTTTTAGCCCTGTTTTTCTTTCTTGCTATTCATTTGAGGCGTTGTTCATGTTCTTAGAACTCATCCTCTGTATAATGTATAATGTTCTGCTATCTATATAAAATTTAATTATGTGCCATCTGATGAGTCCACATAATCATTTTAACACTATTTATGATACTTTAGCATCAACACCATCACATCAGCAATTAATATTTTGAAATGTACTAAATTTTAAAGACTAAAACTATTTATTTAAAATTTAAGAGATTAAAATCAAAATAAAGAGAAATTTATTTAGAGATAAAAATTATATCAACCCAAAATATAATGACATTAGCATTCCCTCGCCTCCCTCCATTCTTCCCAAACATCCCTTCCGTCGCCTCTCCTCGGGGAGCAAACAATCCCGTAATCCCTACTTGTATGAAGCCGTTTCCACGAGTTGTATTGCGTGAGTGCCGACTTCAGGGATGGTTCTCTCCAACAAGAAGTTTAAACAGAAGCTTAGAGCGGAGTTAGCTCATTCTCAGTCCGCAAATCCCGATTGTTGTTTAAAAAATCTTCTTGATTCTACGACCCAGAAAATCCGATTTTCAAAGAGAGAGAAGCGCAGAAAGATTCGTTCTTTGCGACAATCCGAGGCTGCCCAAGAAGGTGGCGATGGTCATACCGTTGATAAAAGCAAAGAAGACGAGGGTACACAGAGGAAGAGCAAAAAGAGGAAGAGGAAGGCTGAGGACAACGGTGTGGCAATTGGGGCTGTAAAGGATGCGAAGAATTCGAAGAAGAGACGTGATAAGAAGAAGAAGAAGAACACGAAAAAGGCCAAGAAGCACAAGGATAAAGATCCTAATCCTGGAGATGAGCCTCCAGAAGCTTCAGAGTTAACCAAGAGTAATGGCAGGTAATATAGAATTATGCCCAGTTACGAACTGTTCGACTTATCAACGTGATGATGGCATGTGTGACACGATTTCTCAGCGAAATAATATAATATCTGCATTCGTAGTTGCTTATTGAACGAGTTAATAGGATGTTGAGGCTTATTTATTTTGTATTGTTTGATATAATGTGATTTTATTAGGATATTTTAAGCGTTTGGCTTTTCTGTTATATGTCAGTGGACAAATTGCTGATGTCCCTACAAAAGTGTATGTTGGAGGAATTCCCTACTATTCAACCGACGATGATATTCGAAGCTATTTCCAGGGCTGTGGCACAATAACTGAAATTGATTGCATGACGTTTCCCGAGACTGGCAAGTTTAGAGGGATTGCCCTTATTAGTTTTAAGGTAAGAAGTAAAGCAATATCATGTTGTTTACCTCTTTCTATTCTCCCCTCTTCCTCTTGCTCCTGAATAGCTGCCACAGTGAATGATCCTAATATGATTTTAACTTGTGTCTTGCAACTCTTTTGACTTCTATTTCAATTTGAATTGATTGCTGCTCTGTCATTGTTAAGTTTAGATACTAACGTAAAAATCATAACTCACAAATTGGTTATGCTTCAAAAATGAGAATTGTATTGGTCTTAAATGCAGGCATCAAAGATGAAAATTACTAAGATGCTTGAATAAAATATTCCTATACTTCTTAATCTGTCCATTCTTACTGAGATGGATATTCTGTATGCATACTGCGAGGACCCTAATTCTGTAAGCGTATAAAAGATGTTTTTTTTTTGGACCTAGGAACTCTTTTAACTTTAGCCCAGAGAGGGGATGAGTGCTGAGTGAGGGAGAGGGAACCCTTATGATGAGTCAAGCGATGGAGGTAATAGACAATTAGTGGTTTTGTAGATAGAATGTATCAGGTTGAGAGAGAAGAGAAAGAATAAGAGGTGCTGGAGGAGAGGAGTCTGTTCAAAGGAAAATTTGAGTCCTCTTCTGGGAGGAGTCTAGCTGCCCTCTGCTATTCTTTCAATTCAGGATTACTTTGGTGGAGACGGCCCATTCGTCAACTACTTTCCAGAGGTATTTCTGTTTTGCCTTCTAGTGTTGGGCTTTTAACACAGACATGGAGGTTAATGCAATAGTGAAGTTAGAAGACCAGAAGTAGCAAGTATTGTCCTACGTTGCTATGAGGGATGTAAATATCTTCATTATTGTAAGGTGTTCTTATTTTTCTGATGAACATTGTGGTTTAAAATAAGAAAAATAGTCCAGTTTGATCTAGGTCACAGGGGAGTCTATACTAAAGCTAAGGGAGCAATTTCTGAAGTATTCCTACTTATCCTGATTCACCAGCTCATTTAAGAAACTTGAACTTATATCCTTAAAATGGAAGATCAGATTTTACTCCATTAAAGAAGAAGGTTATTCATGGGAAGAGCTACAGTTCTTGCCATTTTCTTCTCATCTGTTTTCCTTGCTCAGGAGCATATTTTCCAATTCCTCTTTTTCTAGTTCTAATCTGCAAGCCCATAAACTTGTAATTACGATTAGATATCCATGGCTGCATGATGAATCATGACCATGGGAAACTGGACCTGAGCTCCTCAATGGTTTCTCCTTTTCCTTTTCTCAATGCCTGTCGTGCCTCTGGTCAGTTTTGTCGGCTGTAATCTATCTATGACCTTATACGGTCATTGTTGTATTCTTGATAAGAAAAGGGAATAGAATAGAAGAGTTTAGACAGAATAGGGAAGAGAGATTAGGAGAAGAGGATCAGGGAAAGACATGAGATCAGAGAGAATAGGAACAGTAGAAGAACAAGAGGGAAGAATGAGAGAAAAAGAGAGAACATGACTGAATAGTGCGCGCTTTATTATTAGGTAATCAACAACATACAATAGGATATACTTGTAGTCTATTTATAGTAGCATGGGCCTGCCTATAATTCTATCCGAACAAACTTAATAGAAATACAACAGAAACTGTATTCTAAATTACTAACGACTACTAACCAGTTGCTTAATCCTTGTAATATTTGAATTTAATTACAATTATACATCAATAGCCCCCTCCCCAGAAGGATCCTTGCCCTTAAGGATCTGGGACTACAAAATCTGAACTAACAGGAAAAATCTGGAAAAAATTGACTTGAATATTGATGGAATCACTGTCTTAGCATTTGTGGACTCAGGCCTATGTAGTCTTGATCCATTGCAGGCGTGTAATGGGCTGTGTATTGGGCTGTTCCCACTAGCTGCTACCGAGGGCCCCACCATGTGAAGTAGCTTTCCTTCCTTGTACTTGTACCTACCTGAAACTGGATCAAGTTATTGCCCAGTGGATATTGTCCAAAACCAGAACCAAATACACCAGATATTGTACTAAACTAGATCCCATAAGCATTTTAATCAGACACCCTTTGATCCATGTCAGATTCACAGGAAGGGAAGGAAGTTGATGGCAAATTAAGGTTTTGTTAACTAACCAATGGATCCAAGGCAGCAACGCTTTTGAGCCCTTTGCTTGAGAGATAAAGAGTTTCCCAATACCCATTACACCCTTCTTTTTCCTTCGTACCACCATCTATAAGTTTGACCTTTCAAACTATACTTTTCTCAACCACATGCAACCCAATGGTGCTGAAAGTGTCTGAGCTTCATAAGTAACATGTTCATTCTTTTTCTTCGAAACACAGATACTTGTCCTAACTTGCAAATACACACCAGCTGAAGAGTTAGCGACAGACAATGGCGTAGCGGAGACAAACGTTGACAGAAAACCCATCACCTTCAATGCCCCTGCAACTTGAGCAAAACAGAGCAGCTTCTTTGCTCTTGGAGTTCCCAATGAGTCCTATAGTTTTGGATAATTCTTTCGGAGGCCATTGTCTAAAGGAACAAAACTCGATGGTGAAGAAGAAAGAGAAACCAGCAGTGATAGCGTCGACCTACATGCATTGTGCGACACACCTAGAAAACCTCCAAGAGGGTTGAGAGTTGATGACCGACCAACTCCAGTTGCTGTTTTCATGATTTTTGTGAGGTTCTTGGGGACAAGAGGAATTTTCAGTCCCTGCAGAAGTGATTTTCTCCCTGGGTTGAGACCCACTAGTAAAGAGAGCAGTCTTGGAATGGGTCGGCATGGGTTGAAATCTTTGAACTACTAAAGTTGTCCCTGTCACATATCTACTCGTCTTCTCCATTGAAATCTTCTTGTTCTTGGCGTGTGATGGATATTTCTTGAAGTCTTGGTCTTCTAGCTTTAACCATTGATCTCGGATTGAACATGCAAACAGGTCCTGTGATTTCTTTCTTCAAGGCCGGCACATAAACATCTGCCAAATACTTCCCAGGCAGGTCCAGTTTGCTAGAAAGAGAGCCCAAGTCAAAATACCTTATTGTCGAAGACGGAGCAAGTCGCCATGATTCTGTTTGTTAACTGATCGTTCCTCGAAGTTGCCTGCCAAGTCCTGAAGTTGTGCTGACATCACTAGAACGACGTCTCACGGAGTCACAACAGATGCAAGTTTGTGTTCAATGCTCTATTATCTTTCATCTATGTTTCTTGAATTCCATCATAGCACGACATTCACCCATTGTTTGATCTTGAGACATTGGCAAGGAAAGACTAGTTCTAGATACCACTGATATATTATTGATAAGAAAAGGGAATAGAATAGAAGAGTTTAGATAGAATAGGGAAGAGAGATTAGGAGAAGAGAATAAGAGAAAGACACGAGATCAGAGAGAATAGGAATAGTAGAAGAAGAGGGAAGAACGAGAGAAAAGGAAAGAACATGACTGAATAGTGCGTAATTCATTATTAGGTAATCAACAACATACAATGGGATATCCTTGCAGTCTATCTATGATACCATAGGCTGACCTATAATTATACATCAGTCATATAGAGATGCGACTATACCCAGTTTGTGAACGAGGTCTTATAAATAGAACCTGAGGTAGTATGAAGATGATGTGGGAAGAGACATGACAATAATGTTTTGTTATTGTAATATAACATAGACAAAGCATCATTTCTTTCTTGAGCCAATGTCGAATTGCTATAATATTAGATGCCATGGTAGATTTTGAGATAAGCCACTAATCATTGCTTCAAAATGAGATTGAGGTCAGTGACACTTACAAACTTATATATATTGTGCATTTTTGAACCTGAGATTATTAGACACACTAATATTAGGTGGTATACTAAATGAATGAGTCAATCAATTGATCAATCAATCATCAATAAATATGTATCGAAGTATAAGAAACGTTTCTGTTATTCTGTCATTCATTTTGATTTCCATGTTTTTGGTTTAAAAGTTAGTCTTCCCTGTGGTGCTTGATTCCTGTACTTTTCTTTTCATAAGTTGACTATCCCTATGTCAAGGGCAGCGCTACTTGTTGCAGTTGCTTGTCAATTGGGAAGAAACAGCATCCATGCATTGGGATGATGATAACAAATACACCTCCTTCTGCGTTGTTACATTATGACATTCGACCATAGCTTAGCAGCACTATAAATTCTTTCAAAACACTCAAAAGTCAAATCTATGTATTTCTCTGTTAATCCCTCATCCATCACTTCTCATTGTATTTGTTGGTTATGAAAAGGTCATCATGCCTTAGAAAATTAAAGGAAGTTCTGAAAGTTATCGAGGATTAATTTATTGTTTATGGACTTTGGATCCGAATCTTTTCATTATCCCGAGTCTTTTCATTATTTACTGACCCTTTCTTGATACTTCTTCAACAGACTGAAGCTGCTGCTAAACGAGCCTTGGCTCTTGATGGATCTGACATGTTAGTATTACTGGTGATCTTGTCCTTTCAAGTGATTCTTTATTGTTCTTGTCGATTTGTCTTTTCATACTCATCAAACGTTTGACTTATCTCAGGGGAGGACTGTTTCTTAAAATTCAACCATATAAAGCAACTCGAACCGTTAAAGGGTCTGATTTCACCCCAAAACCTGTGGAGGGCTACAACAGAATCTATGTTGGAAATTTGTCATGGGACATAACGGAGGATCAATTAAGGACTTTATTCTCCAACTGCAGCATATCATCCATACGTTTCGGCATGGATAAGGAGACAGGAGAATTCCGAGGGTATGCCCATGTGGATCTCACCGACAGTCAATCGGTGAAAACAGCACTTTCCTTGGACCAAAAGGTGATGTGTGGAAGACCTGTTAGGATAACTTGTGCAGTTCCTTTGAAGAAGCCATGGAAACAAACAAGCGATGTGCCTCCGAACACCCAAGTTGATAGGGAGAAGTCAAGCTCCAGTGGAAGTGGTAAAATGAAGAGGAGGACATGCTTTGAGTGTGGTGAAAAGGGACATATTTCTTCTGCATGCCCAAAGAAACAGAATGTTGATTCAAGTACAAGCTAGAAAATGTGAGGTTTAACAGAGAGATTTATTCTCTCAAGTTGACTTTACTAAAACCATTTAGCAAAGCGACATATATTTGGAAAAATGGCTGTTAGCGTAGCTTAACCACTGTCATTTACTGAATTGATCAAATTTTGGTGGGAAAAGTGTTATAAAGAATAGCAGATAGGAAATTTGGACTTTTGCGTTTGATCCTATAGTTAGTGATTTTTCTTTTGAAGCACACCAGTTTCCGCGCTTTCAGCCTAGCCGCCGACAGTCTTTATACATTTATCTCCCAGCTTTTGGTCTGATGCATTCACAGAGCGACTTTTGACTTCACTGGGATATTAGAATTTAGAAAAAAAAAAATTTTTGGGGGGGGGATTCACAGAGCTACTTTTGACTTCACTGGGATATTAGAATTTAGAAAAATAAGTTTTTTTTGGGGGGGGGGGAGTTTAGTTTTTGAGATCCAAACTAGGTAGTACATACTACTTGTTCTAAATTAAGTTAGTTATTTATAATAAATAGATATTGTCGTTTCTAAAATATTCTTGTTAATTAAGTTTATTGATTAGGATTACTATTATTAGAACTATTTTAGAAAAAGAAAAAAAAGAGAGATAAATATGAGAGATAAAGTGGATTAGAGTTTTATATTTAGAATCAAAACAAAATTAAGGATCGGAGGTAGTGTATATTAAGATTGAACGTTAAGTTTGAGATTGTAAAATCAGCATATTGACCTTCAATGTTGTAAATCACTTTGGCAATTCATGTTGTCTTTTTGAAATACATAAATCATACCAAGAGGTGTGGGTCTTAATAGAAAGCGTTATAATTGTTTAAGCACAAAAGCTTAAGTTTGAACTTGTGTCAATGTATTGGCCAAAACAAAAACACTTGTGTAAATGTAGAATACGCCTTTGAGATTTATCTTTTACTTGGAGCTTGATTTTATTTAAATATAAATTAGTTAGAATTCAATGTAAATTCATATATCAAATTAGTTTCTCTTATTATAATAATATTCTAATCTTTAATCAAGAGTTGTCTTATTATGGATTTTTATTCAGTGGGTCGATGAATAATGTTTATGGCTATGATGAAATTTGTACCATCCAAAATCTGACATAAATGGTTTAAATTTAAAATTTTTAATATGCAATTTTTCAATAATAAATATATTTGCTTTTAAGAAATATCAATTATAAATTATCTTTATTCTAAATTCTATCAGAAAAAAAGATTTTTTTTTTGAAGAAAAGGCAAAATGATTAACATTAAATATTTGTAACAGTCTACAAAGTGCAGTTAGTAACTGGAAACACTACAGGGGACAAAAAAGGGGGGAAATTAGTCATTACAAACAAGGACATCTACTTTAATAACTCTGTGACCGTATGAAAATGAGTCACATCAACCAGCCTCTTCTTGAAACAAACCAGTTGGAGTTCAGAAGCATCTCCGCCCATTGTTGCACCCATTCTAGCCATCCAGAGTAGTGTAGTCCTTAAACAGAGAAAATTGAACTTCCTGGGATCTACAAAGGAAAGATGGTAGTGGAAGCCTTGGATTGGAGCTCGCTGAAAGAAAAGTTATCAGTAGTTGCTACTGCTGGACATCTCATCTGTTCGGTTGTAGAATGATGTGAAGCAAAAGCCATACGTAGTATGTAAGCCAGCCCTGAATTTCTTTTATAACCTTCATTGGTTGTTCAATCTTTCCTTCGCGTAAGGCTTGATTTCGCTTCTGCCACACTACATTCAATAAGATTATCATTCCTTTAGATGCGTTTGGTACAAGGGATTTGGAGGGAAAGGGAAGGAGGGGGAAGAATTTTAATCATTTCTTCTTATTTGGCAACACACAAATTTTAGGGGTGGAGGAAAAAAATTTTCCCTCTCCTCCTCTCTTCAACCTCCCCTCCAAAATTGAAAGGATTTGGAGGGAAAGTGTAATATTTTATCATGTTGAGACCATTATGCCCATTATTTTTAATATCCTTATACTATCCTAAATTTTTTTTCTTGTCTCCAAACGCTGTTCTCTCATTTGCATGGCCAAATGTTTCATTCAAAGATAGGATACAGTATAAGTTGAGGCTGAACATTACCTTAGCCTTCTTTTCAATAATACTTCACGCTCTAGAATATATTAGAATTTTGGTATAAGTATTAGTCAATTTATTAAATGTTATTTATAATTCTATTTTATTAAACATTCTATAAAATTTGAAAAAATAATCTTAAATAAAATAAGCATAAAATTGTCCATTTTAAAATATTTTTTCCTCCTCTTTCCTCATGAACCAAACAAGGTAATATTAAAATTCTTCCCCTTCTTTTTTATAAATCCAAACAAGGTAATATTAAAATTCTTTCATTCTCTTCCTCTTCCTCTTCCCCATCCTTCCATTAAAATCTCTCTCTTCTCCTTTTTCTGATCGAGCCAAACCCTTAAAGAGAAAATCAAAATTATCATGTGAAAGCTGCAACAGTACTTATTTCAGCCAGAGCAGGAAGGAATCGAAAGTGTTCACATCAAGTCTGATTGATAGACATCCATTCCATATAGCTCGGACATATGGACATGAGATAAACAACTGTTCCAGAGTTTCTTGACAATTGCAGCCAAAAACACAAAGTAAGGTAGATGTGATCTGGCGCAGGTTCAATACATCCCCCATGGAATTGCTTTACTAAAAAGTTTCCAGATGAAAAGTAATGACTTCATTGGAAGAGAAAGAGACCAAAGAAATTTCTAGAAATTGTCGCCGTTACCATGCGGCTGAAGAAAATTATGAAGATATTTCTTGGATCGATTCCTTGCAGTATAATAACCAGAGGTATTAGCAGTCCATTGCAAAGAACCACGCCTTGACTGAGACAAAATTGGAGTTGAAAAGATCTCCTTGATTGTACCTTCCGAGTATTTAAATTAAAATCTAAACTATCCAAAATCAATTTAGATAAAGCATAATAAAACTGTGCAATGCAATCTGTGTAGCCAACTCTTTTTAGTAAGATAAGGCAACATTGTTGTAATCAATGCCAAAGTCGCTTGCATTTGCATGTATGTACCTTGGTTGCAGATGGGAAGAGGAAGAAATAACTAATTAGAAGTGAAAGTGAGATATTGTGATGGCGAAGAAAATGTTAGGAAGAGAAGCAAGTGGTATGAAGAGCAGAAGTTGGAGCGAAGAATTGGTGAAAATAGTGAGTGTGATGTCCAACATATTGCTAGGAATTGCCAGCCTAAGCATCCACATCTCATGGAGGTTCCTGTGTCTTTCTCTAAGAGAATGCTCTGTTTCAAAGGTATAGAGGACGATAACTCATATTCTGATCTCTCACAAACTTCAAGAAATTAGTTGATTAACTAACATATGATCTAGGTTTATAATTGTTGGACTATGCCTAATCCACTCTAAGTGGATTACTTATATGAGGGTATGGGAAGGACCAGCCGAAAATAGGTATTAGATGGAATGAGACTCTAGGAGAACCTATCTCTTGTGACTCCAAACATAAGAAATCGGATAAATGATCGAGGTAGGACCTTAAGAAAACCTGTCTTTTACAATTCTAGCCATGAAGACACCACAAGGTTGATCACTTACTTGATACTATCGAGTATTCGCACGAGAATACAAGGATGCAAGCAAGACTTACATAGAAAAATAAACTTAATTCTCATTAATCAAATTCTAAAACTCAAGTACAAAAATGTAGCTTATACATAGATAACTATAGAACACTCTAGAATCAGTGTCCTAAAGCATAAATGCTACAAACGATGATGCCTTATTAATGATTAATGAACTATGGGATGCATCATTTATCGCATAGAGATAAAAGAAAATAACCTAAACTTCAAGAATAAGTTTACTATGTAAAAATAGAAAACTAAATTAAAACATAATTTTCTAAAAATAATCCTTGACCAAAAGATCTTATTCAAAGCAAATAAAAAGGAAAACTTCCTAAAAACGAATTTAAATCATAATCAATGCATAATGATGCCTTTCAATGCTTCTTGAAAGTTCTTGGACGTCACTTATACTTCTCTTTCAAGACACATGCTTGTCACATAGTACTTTAAATAAATTCTTCAATCTGAACTCCACATGGGGCTTGTACATCATTTTGTTAGGCTTCTATCAATGTGATCACCATTCTTGGACTCTTGTTAGGCTCACTAAAATGTGTTTTCTCCAAATAAGTGGGCTCTAAATTTTGTAGCTCTCTTATTAGACAGTTCAAGGCTTCCTTCATAGCTTTGGTTCATACTCTTGTCATTAGGCCTCTAGTGCCTTGTAATGAATCTTTTAGAATGTTGGACTTCCTTTCATGCATTTGAGCTCCTTGCTCCACTCCTTACTCTTCCTTTGAAGCTTGATTTTAATCATGCTATGCACCTCCATCACTTTACCCAAGCCTTATAACAGCTTGAAATTTAGGTACCCAGTTTATTTTATTTGAAATATTTTGTTAGAGGGAAATTGATGAGGACGTTAAGGCATGCATGGTGTGTTAAATATAGACCTCTCCCCATATTTTCCTCTGCATGCTCCTCCTTCATCTCCATGGGTTGTATCTATAACTCCGACTTCTCTTTGGAATCGGGCTAGTGTGGACATACAATATTGCTTACGATTGCCTTGTATGCTTCTAAACCCTCAATAATCATTGGTGAAATCTGTGGTGATGCAATTCAGTTTGTGATCAGATGTGATTAA
The DNA here is from genome assembly GCF_004799145.2 of Neltuma alba. Classification (NCBI taxonomy): domain Eukaryota; kingdom Viridiplantae; phylum Streptophyta; class Magnoliopsida; order Fabales; family Fabaceae; genus Neltuma; species Neltuma alba. The sequence continues at coordinate 37,279 of NW_021636420.1, read as the reverse complement.
TAGATTGAGTTTTTTGCGTGGACAAGGAATGGCTTATTTCTATTCATGATATGCAAAAGGGTACGTAGGATATGCACTATCAGCACCTATAATTTATCAATATCATAATTTGTTATAGGTTTTATATCAGAATATCGTTATCGAATTTTTTTTAATCTTGCAATAATTTTTGTGTAACAAGAAGGATGAAAATGAAAAAGAAGTTCATTTTTTTAATCTCAATTATCGAATTAAGTCTAAAAAAATTGTAAAGTAACGTAGTGCATAATCTTTTAAAACTTGATACAATGTTGTTGTCATGTAAAAGTCAACGTTAGCCAAACATTAATGAGGGTGAAAGACTCTTTATTAACCTAATGTTGATTGTTAGAAAATAATAATATTGCACCAATTTTTAAGGATTATTATCTTATTTCCAGACAAATAGTAGACGCTTCAGAGGAAATTAGTCTCCAAAGGATATACCATGCATATTCCATATGTTGCAAGCACCATTAGAAATGGTTTGTCTAAGCAGTATGGCAAATCCATCCTTAGCTGAGTAGCAGTCTTTAGACTTATCATCCCAAATCAACTTGATGGAAGTACGCAAAAGTACGATATACTGTCACCATTTTAATGACATTCCAAGTTCCATTCTCCAACTTTATCGATCTAATAGAGCTCCTTGTTTTCCTTCTTCACACCGCTGAGTGAAAAAATTTCATATTCCTCTCTCCTTCAGTTTTTCATTTGACCATTGGCCTCTGTTCCCAATAACTATGTTCACATAAGTAAGAAAATCCAATAAGATACGAGTATTTCTTTTATTCCAGTTCAGAAAAAATTACGAATATGTTAATGTAAAGTTCCCAGCCCGTTTGAAATATGAATAATTTCATTTTCTAGTAACTTGATTTTGTACTGCAAATTTCCCATTGGAAACTTGCTTCAGTTAAGAAAATTAATTGTTCTATCCAACTTGCTCTTAACTTGAAAGCTACATTAACAGGGATCAGCAATCCTGAATGATTTTCTCACAATGCTTTAAACAGAGGTACTAAAAACAAAACTAGTCATCAACCTGGTCAAAACAGTAATCAAATGGTAATTTAAGGGTGATGAAGATACCTTCATCTAAACCATTTAATTTAATTTAATTTAATTTTAGTTAATTATTTTAGTTTAATTGGTAGTGGGTTGGATTCCTTACTTTCATTTTTAATTATTATTTTAAGTACTTTAATTGCTAGAGATATATATTGTCAGGTTTTTCACTTTCACGCTAGACTTGAATATTGAATTTACATACAGTTATTTCCCCTGTCGGTTTCTTTCTTCTCTGCTCTCCCTTCCCTCTCATATCTTCCCTTTCCCTTTTTCTTGTTCGTTTCACATTAAAGGGTCAATATATTTAAATCCTAATTAACCCAATTATGATTAATACTCCTCCAGTCCTTAATATAGAACCTAATTGTTGAATTAATTTTGGTCATAAATATAAGACCTATTTATCACATTTATCAATTTTTTCTAAATTAACACTATGGATACTCCCTTAACCATAATCAATAATCAAGTAGAAAAAGAAGGAAGGATATTAAGAAAGATGATTATGGTGTTTTAATAAAAGCATGTTATATTTCTTATAATTAACTAACCTACCTGACTTCCTTAATCTAATTAAATTAGTTAAATGGATCTTATATTAAGGACCGGAGGAGTATAATATAATGGAAAAATAATTTGCAGGTCCTTCTAGTTTACCTTGATTTTGAATTAGGTCCCTCAACTTTTTTTATTTTCCTTTTTACTGGATCCTTCAACTTTTTATTGTTAAATTTATTAATCCTTACTGGTAAATACATATTGACATAGTCAAATATTTAGCTTAGACACTTAGGTTTGACCAAGCTCACCTCTCTTTTTGCTCGGTGCTCAGCGTCATCTCCTTCCCCAACATTCTGCCCACTTGAAAATGGGTCACTATTACTTCCCACATCTCCATAAAACCTTCCCTTCCATTAATCGCAGTCACCCAGACCTCTTTATCTATTCTCATAGTTGTTCGTTAGACTCAACTTCCTAACCCAACGTCTTTGAGGAGTGAAATAAAAAACAACACAGAAGAACGAACTTATACGTGGCATTCGCAACCCATGAAAAAAATCATGTGTTTGGTTAGGCTCATTTGATCACCTTCCGCCTTTGCCTGCAGGTCTCGCTGGCCATAGCGATTGGTCTTATTAAGTGGTGGGATAAGCACTTTTGTTAATTAAAAGACTCTGTTTGACTTTGTTCGCAACACAAAAAGCAAAGCCATTTATGTTGGGGAAGGAGATGATGGCTAAGCACCGAGCAAAAAGGGGAGGTGAGCTTGGTTAGACCTGAATGCCTAAGCTAAATATTTGATGGTGTCAATATGTATTTAATGGTAAGGACTAATAAATTTAACAATAAAAAGTTGAAAGATCTAATAAAAAGGAAAAAAAATTGAGGGACCTAATTCAAAAAGGTCAAATTGAAGGACCTGCAAATTAATTTTTCCTAATATAATTTGATTAAAATGTATTAAATATATATAATGTTGAAAAGAGTAATATTTAAATAAAAGATGCATTAATTTGTGAGTAAATAGAACATTAATGTATAAATCACATGTAATTCAATATAACAAAATTACTAGTACAAATAAGTATAAATACGATGGACTAATATTTTTTGTTCTTCTTTTTTTTTTTTAACCTCCAAACGATGATATTCTGGTTTAATAATGAGAAAAAAATATAAAATCTAATTGACTTGTTTAAAATTATTATTGAACTGGTTAAGAGACTGGTTCATCAATTTATTGGTCTAATCGGCCAATCTAAATAGGGTTTTACTACCAAGCTCAAAATGATAACAATATGGTTCAAATCTCTTTAATCTCTCTGTTTCTTTTCTCTCTGTTTTTTTTTTTTGACCAGCAGTTTCTTTTCTCTCTTGAAGAAGTGTAACAGAGGAGTAAATAATGGGGTCATGATTTGAGGCAGTCAATGCTAATGTAGAAATACGTCGAGTTATTTTGATTGATTTTTAAGGCTAATTTTTAATTTGGTGGTCTAAGTTAATAGGTCTCTCCACTCCAATAAGACTGTTGAATTAATTTTGTCTCTATCATGAAATTGACACGAAATTTAATAATTAAATTGTTGACTTGATTTAAACAGATTATTTTTGCGATGATTATGACCGCTCATCCTACAGAGGGATCACTTCAGTCTAACTTATTTAGGAGGAGTTTCAAAAAGGCGTTTGAAATGATTAAATTTTAAATAAGAAATAAAATATGTTATTATTTGTAAATTCAGTATTATTAAAATTTATTAAACTGTGGTTGGCAAACCTAATTTAAGATGTAATAATTTCAAGTTCCTTTTTATGAGATTCTCCCGTTATTTCACTTCTAATTTCTAATAGCTTTAGGTCCTTTGAAAATTTAATGGTTATATGCAAAAGGTGACTAAATGAATATGTGCTTTGAAGACTTTTTTCAGTTAATACAATTTTTAGTTTTTTAAAATTTATTTTTATTTTGGTTTATTAAGATTTAAATAATAAGTTCTAGGTCATTGAGTTTCTTTTCATTTAAAACATTAATTTTTATAATTTAATAAAAATATAAACTAATTTGTCATTTGAGGGAGTTTGAAATTTAAAGGGTTAAAATAAAAATGAAGATAAATTTAAAAAGGAACATGGATTATATTAACTTTTTTTTTTTAATAAAAAGGTTATGAGATTAGGGGAGGATATTGCTGTCCCGAAAAGTCAAGAATGCCAAATGTCGAAACGTAATTTGAAGAAAGTCCATGATTTCTTTTTTGGTTTTTTTTTTTGTTTTTGATAACAAAAGTTGGTTCTTTAATTTTTTTAAATGAAAATAGTCATTTTCGATGCCATGTTGGTTTAACAGTTGAAGACTTCAAGTTAAGAAGGGCAACATGGTTGTCCTTTCGCATGAACGTCCGGATTCCAACTATGTTAAATGCGGAATTGTATTTAATTTTAAATATCAAATTTTAATTTATTTTGTTTCTTATATTTATTATTTTTTAAAACTAATTTATCTAACTTATAAATTGATATACAATCTAATATTACACAGAGACATTTTAAGGAAATATTGTCACAGGGTTGGTGCTGACATTGGCATTAGAATTGCCCATTTTAATACTTAACTTCATTCTAGCATCTTCTAGTGAAAAACCATATCCTACTAATAAACCAATAGCAAACAAATATATGACATCTTTTGTGATAAGATCTCAATTCTCATTGTCTCTCATATTTATTATTTTTTAAAGATAATTTGTCTAATTTATAAAGTAATATATAATCTAATATTATATAGAGGTCTTTTTTAAAAAAATTGTCATATTTATTATAATTAACTAATTTAGTTAACTTTTTTAATCTATCAAAATTAATCAAGTATCTCATATGCTAAGGATTGGAGGGAGTAGTTTTTTCACATCAAGGACCACTGTCATATAATAATAAAAACAAATCTCATACGTTAAAGGCTTCCTAAATTATGTTATATAAAGCCGAGGGAATATAATCCATCGTAAACAATATAAGATTTGTTTTCATTAGGGCTAAATTATACAAAAAGGCCTTTAAAATATGGGGCAATTGCGTATAACCTCCTTAATAGTTTAAAGTTTAAATTTAATCTCTCTCTTTAATATTTTAAAGTTTAAATTTGATCCCTTGATCTTTTCACTACAACAAAAAAGAGTTTTCACGATGCTAATTTACGGCGGTTATTAGAAAAAAACATTGTAAAAAATGTGACGGTGGCATTTCTGTAATTATAGGAGGATTTTTAAATGCGGTTATTTAAAAAACCGCCGTTAAAAGTCTATTAGAATTTTAGAATCCATTACGTGATAGTTTTCACTTTTCAGAGTCAAAGCTCATAGTCCCCCATATCATCCTCACTCTATTTTCTCCCTCCTCCTACATTTGTCGGTGTTTATCCATTGCTTCTGTCATTTCCGCCATGTTCTTCCATCACCGTAGCTGTTGCTGTTGCTGTTGCTGTTGCCATTGCTGTCGCCGTCGCCGTCGCCATCGCCTCATGCTCTTCATTCTTATTTGTGAGTTTTTTACCTCCATTCTTTCCGTGGATTTCATAGTTTGTGGTTTGATATGATTATTTTTTTTTGTGAAAATATGATGTTTAATCTGAGTTTAAAGAGATCTGATTTTTAGCAGATCTGAGTCTTTGATTTTATCTTTATTAAATCTTAGTTGCTTCAATCTGATAGCTAAAGGTGAAGCTAAGTGACGTTATTACGATGGGAAAGAATCTATATTTACTCTATCAGAATGCTTTTAGCTGGTAAGAGACTTCCTTTGAAGCTTTGTTCTCCCGTTCCATTTTGATCAGTAGGGTAACAAAAAAATTTCAGGGCGGCTATTTATATAACTGCCATTAAAAGTCACATACCACGACGATTCTTAAACCGCCGTGAAATCCTCTACATTTTACGCCGATAGCATATAACTGCCATTTGTAGTAGTGTTTATTCTTTTATTATAGACAAATTGTCATTAACTTACCATTATCTTTTTAATGAAATTTGTCATGTTAGATTATCATAAGACACATTGCATGGTATCTTACATAGCATCTTATCTAATATAATCATTTTATAATAATTATATCATTTTTATATAAGAATTAAAATGTCATTTTATCATTTTAAAAAAAACTCTACTCCTTTTTATTCTTATATTTTTTATCAGCATAAATTTTTAAATAACAATTTTCTTCTACATTTTGCCACACAAAAATTGATATTTTAATTGATAAATGAATGTCAAAATCTTAATAAATTTATTAAGATTGTAAAATAAGATCATAACATTATAAAAATATTACCGTGAAAGTAATAAGTTGGTTTTGATAAGCATTAAATAGGGGCAAAAAAATAATGGAAGGAATTTTAGTATTAAAATGTTAGGGGAGTTATGTAAAACTAATTTAAAGTTCAAAAAAGTTTTATAAAATTAACTTAGATAAGATACCATGTAAGATGTGAGGCGTCTTATGTTGATTTGATTTGATGTGGCAAATTTCGTTAAAAAAGATAATGATGACTTAATAGCAAGGGGTTCATAATGAAAAAAGTAAAAGATCAAGGGGTTAAATTTAAACTTTAATATGTCAGGAAGATTATATGCACTTTTTATTATTATATGACAGTATTTTTTAAATTACTTTTTTGTGAAAAAAAAAATGAATATTGTCTATCAACATATATTCTCTTTATTTTTCTCTTTAAAAAGTTTAGGCATCAAACATATTTTCAAAGCTTTCAATAAATCCTATCCTGGTGACTAGTGACAAATTTTGCTAACATACTGTAATTTTCCTAAACTAAACTATCAAACTCACTCGTTCGCTTGTTTTAATGAAGAAAAAAAATAACAAAAATTGTCTTATGGACTTTTAAACGGAAATAGCAAACAAGCAGGATAGACTAATTACTTTCTTTAATGCACTTCACACCAACCATCATTAATATTTTTTCCGGCCAACCATAATTAATATAAAACATGAAAATCATAACAAGTTGCATTTTTTATAAGTAATAAATGAAATATAATTTTCATGAAAAAATGAAATATAATGCATAAAAATAATAAATATTCTCTATAGAAGAGAACAACAAATATTCTAAAAATTTCACGGACAACAATTAGAGGACGTTTATATTCATCTACATTATTTACATTGTGTTTTTTAATTTTATAAATTTTGATAATTTTAAATATTAAATTCATTTCTAGCCAAAGATTATTAATACAATATTAAAGATGTAGATTGAAATTTTTTTTAAAGAATATAAGATGTGGAGCACTCAAATATAAATTGAATAGCATATATAAATACATTCATATTAAAGATGAAATCCACTGTCTGCATTCACTAAAAAAGAATGGTCCAAATATTACACTCCTAATATAATTTTAGGATAATACAAATTGGAGTCTTTAACTATATTTAAAATATTATAATTATAAGTTAAATCAGAAATAAGAGGGAATTAACTTCTAACATGCTAGGAAAGAAATTATTTATGTTTCCGACAAAAAAGGAGCAAATTATTCCAATTCATTAGCTACAAGCAATTTGATTAATTTAAGCATGCACCTATTTTTTTTTTTTTTTGCGTAAAAAAATAATAGTATAATCATACTCATCTAAACCAGTATGGTAAAGTCAAAGACAAATTACTAAAAAATAGAAAATCACATAGATTATTAATACAACATTAAAGATGTATATTGGAATTTTTTTAAAGAATATAAGATGTGGAGCACTCAAATATAAATTGAATAGCATATATAAATACATTCATATTAAAGATGAAATCCATTGTATGCATTCATTAAAAAAGAATGGTCCAAATATTACATTCCTAATATAATTTTAGGATAATACAAATTGGAGTATTTAACTATATTTAAAATATTATAATTATAAGTTAAATAAGAAATAAGAGGGAATTAACTTGTAACATGCAAGGAAAGAAATTATTTATGTTTCCGACAAAAAAAGGAGCAAATTATTCCAATTCATTAGTTACAAGCAATTTGATTAATTTAAGCATGCACCTATTTTGTTTTTTTTTTTTTGTTTTTTGCGTAAAAAATAATAGTATAATCATACTCATCTAAACCAGTCTGGCAAAGTCAAAGACAAATTACTAAAAAATAGAAAATCACATAAAAATCTAACAGAGACAACATCTATACATGGAAACTTACTAAGGGGTCATGAATGTTGCAATCTTCAACTCAATAAATCAACTTCTTAGACAACATAAAAAATAATATAAAAGCATAAGAAAATCACAAGCATGCATGTGTGTGTCAATTAGGGTTCCACCCAATTTCAGTTTGAGAGAGTAAAAATTAAAGGTGACTTAGGGCTTGCTTGTTTTCTTGTTTTAAAAACAGAAAAACAAAGAGACTTGTTAATTTGTTTTTAGTTGATTGTCTTAAAAAATAAAAAAACAGTAATATGTTTTTAAAAACTAAAAAGCCAAAACAATTTTTACATGTTTTTTTTGTTTTTGTGTTTTTTTTTTTAAATTTTGAGAAATTTTCTTGTCTTTTCACTTATTATCTACTACTTATCACTACCAATGACAAATATCACTTGCCAAGTATGATTTTTTATTATTTTTGTTTCAAACGTGATTTTTTTAAAATTATTATCCAAACAAATTTCTTTTAGTTTTCAAAAATTATTCTAAAAAATAATTTTATAAAATTGTTTTGAGAATAAGAAAACAAAAAACAGAAGCAAACAGGTCCTTAATTTTTTTTTTTTTCATAGAAGGTTTGTCTCTTAAGAGTTTGGATTTTCTAAGAGAGCAGGTTTGTCTGTCAAATAATCATTGAATATTTTACCAAAAAGAATAATTATTGAATAACTTTTTGACCATGTTGCTAACAAATTAGTCAGTTTCATGCATTGCAAACAAGATTTGAAATGAATCAAGATAAATGTAACGCAGGAAGTAACGCACCTTGTTATTCTTTTGCTGGTACGAATCCCCTGAGAAAGGAAATCTGAACCCTTAAAAATAACTCCCATGTTTGGTGTTTTTTTGGGTCAGTTCTATGTTTGATTAAAAGCTGAAAAGGAAAAGGTCAATTATTATTGAAAACAATGATAACAAATTTGATATTTCAGACTACAAAATCTATAAGTTGATTATTTTTCAAATGAAAAACAGTAATAAAAGTGGGATAAAATATGACTAATTGGCCAGATTTCAAACTCTCTTTAGATAAATAAACAGTTAAACAAAAATAGTTATCTTACTCTTTGGTCCTATTTACAAGGCAGAGAGAAATTTTTTTTAATCTTATTTACAAATTTTTATTAAACTTTTAGCATGAATGTACTATTTTGTCTTTTATTTGTTATAGTATACTCATCAGATTTTATTGATAAGACACTTTTAACATGATTCACACATACCGAGAAAAATTTTAAATCACATTAACTCTTTATTAAAATATAATAAATTTCTAAATTTACTCATATTTGATATAATAAATGAAAAATAAAATAGTATATTCATTCTAAAAATTTAATAAAGTGACAATATGACCAAGAAAAACATTTTCTCTTTCTCATAAGTACGATCAGAGGAGTATATGGTTATTTTTTTCAAATGTGTATATATTAAATAGAATAAAGTTGAAAAGTTATTATACAAACGAGATTTTATAATTAACACCAGAAGTAATGTATTTTAATAGAGTTAAAGTAGTTTAGGTTCTTTTTGGTTTTTATAAAATATGCTGAAAATGTCTTATAAGTAAGGTTAGAGGAATTATTGATAATCAGATTACAAGTAACGATTCTGCAAAGTATAATTTAATTTTAAAAAATTAAAAATCAAAATTTTTCTCTCAAGGAAAAATCAAATTTACTGCGCTTTAAATATATCTCGAAATTACTGAGAGTACTATGAAACAAGGAAATCTTCGGTGTTCATGTCCAGCAAACACAAGGTCGTTTTGCTTGGCAAAGTATTACTCATTCTGCTTTTGGTGCTTACGTTTCCTTCCCTTTCACAGATAAATAGCTTGCCTTGCTCATGTTTTATGTTATCATTCATTCTTTGATTGCGTGCATCTTTCTTCCCACCTTCTTCACTCTTGTATCCGTGTTTTTCACTTCCTTAAACTTACCATATCAAGTTTTGAATTTGCGGGTACAACCCCGTTTTTAATTAAACATGTTCATGCTTGTCGAGCTTCATCTGATTCTGCTTCCATTGATTTGAAATCGGGGCTCATGGTAAATAGCTTGTTTTGATTTTCTTGGTTTTTATTGTTGGTGGGACTTTCGAAGCATTCTTCTTTACATGGGTTCCATCAGAGGGATCAAGAAGAGGAAGAAGGCCGAAGGTAAGGATGAACACGATGCTTCAGAAACTCCATTGCAGTTTCTTCAACCCCAGCCCTTGGATTGGTGGCAACAGTTTTCCCAGAGAATTACAGGTATCCGCGATACACAATACTTCTAGTTAAATGTTCTTTCCCATTAGATTTTGTGGGATTTATACATTGATACTATTTCTTCTGTGCATTACTCTCGTTTTGTTTGGGGTGGGGTATTAGTTGAAATTTGAAGCTTAAAGTGGTTTGTATGAGTTGGGTCAAATGAACATCTCAACTACCACAGGGATTGGTCGATTTGACATTTCGTCTATATATTTTTATAACTAAACTTAGGTGAGCAAGCGATGCTAAGAAAATGTTCAAATGTCATATTTTTAATGAAAAACGTTATGGCAAACATTTAGAAAATTGAGTTTTCTCTTTATTCTTTTTTATGGTTGTAGTGTTACTTCAGGGAATGGATCATCGATTATGTTCAGAGATATGGCTCACTGTGCTTTATCATTGTAATCTTTCGTGAATGAAGTTGCTGAGTGATTGATATTGTGGGTGGTGTCTGATATTTCTCTGCACTTGCTATGTGTTGTATGCTATGAGTTAGTAGTTTATCCGTTTCATGTCATGAAATGTGAGTATAGAAGCTTGTATTTGTTTGTTGAACTTGTTTCTTTTTTTTTTTTTTTTGACATTGTACTGATGCTGCACTTGATGAACATACTTCTTGGTTTGCTGCTTTAACCTGATTATGTTTGTACTCAGAAGAAACTGATTTATCAAATCAGGAACACTGTCCATATGGAAATAATCTTCTTCATATATATCTCCTTGACAGTGTTTTAGTTTATTAACTTAATCTTACTCATTGTGAATGTGCCTGCTGTAAGTTACTACTTGCACTGATCCAACTTCTCTCTGTCCAAGCATTTCAAGGCAATTGATTCCAGTTGTTGCATCAAATTGGTTTTTATTATCTTTTTTTGCTACTTTGAATATTAAAATTCCTTTCTTTGTGCAAATTATTTTGTATGATAAATTGTACTCTTTTCAACTTTGACTTTCATTGATTTAACACCACCTTATGTCATGAAACTGGTTAAAGAAAACTCAGAATGAATTCCCACCTCTGACTATAGTTTGTCTCAGAATCTTGCTTTCTATCTCTCTCTAACTTCTACTTTCAAGGAATCATATGGGTTGACTAGTCACCTGAAGTGTGAGCAACGGGGATTGGGTAACTGAATTTCCTGATTACAGATAAATTTACAAGATTGTATTCAGCACAATACCTCAAAACTTCTTATTTTTGTGTTAAAAGGAACCATCTTGCCTTGTTTTTATTCTTTCTATATTTCTGAAGTGGGAAGATCAAACAAAAGGAGGACCTTGCTCTTGTTTTAGGGTGTAAATTCATATAATAAAATATTGTCTTCAACGTCTGAGTCTTGATTTATAGAGAGATATATAGGGAAAGCTTCAATGGACATAAAAGTTCCTCCAATGAATTTGGTCCAAAAATTATTGGAAAATGTTACTCTTCTGGTCTTAAATGTAAGACCCATTTTGTGTCTCAGAATCTTGCTTTCTATCTCTCTCTAACTTCTACTTTCAAGGAATCATATGGGTTGACTAGTCACCTGAAGTGTGAGCAACGGGGATTGGGTAACTGAATTTCCTGATTACAGATAAATTTACAAGATTGTATTCAGCACAATACCTCAAAACTTCTTATTTTTGTGTTAAAAGGAACCATCTTGCCTTGTTTTTATTCTTTCTATATTTCTGAAGTGGGAAGATCAAACAAAAGGAGGACCTTGCTCTTGTTTTAGGGTGTAAATTCATATAATATAAAATATTGTCTTCAACGTCTGAGTCTTGATTTATAGAGAGATATATAGGGAAAGCTTCAATGGACATAAAAGTTCCTCCAATGAATTTGGTCCAAAAATTATTGGAAAATGTTACTCTTCTGGTCTTAAATGTAAGACCCATTTTGTATTGTAAATTTACACTACAAATGGATCTTAAGTTTAGGACTGGGAGGGTATATCTTAATAATTCAAATTGTATTTAACTTCCATATGAGACTTTAAACCTGCATTTGCACTCTTAGTTCTTCTTGAAAGGGATTTAATCATTTTAGATCTGCTATATCCTCCAAAAGAAATTGCTGCTATAACTAATGGAGTCCCTCCTTTGTCCGTCATCACAATATGTATTTCCATTTGTTTCGTTTATCTGTCATCACAAGAGAATACAAGGCCCTTGACTACTTCAGGATATTTACGGAAAACTTTTTGAGTCTGTTGCATTGTCTAATTTTTGAGTCTGTTGATCCAACCATTACCTGCGACCTAGTTTCTCTTCCTCTGGTAAGGCATCTTAAGGAGAAAGAGAAGAGAGCTGATGTATGATTACTTTCAGCCAAAATTCATAGTAATGTGATGTCTCCCTGTGATTCAGCTAAAGCTGCGGAAGAAAATCAAAATACTTCTGCCCCAGAATGGTAGGGAGAAAAAGATAATGAGCTTAAAAGCTGAAGAAATCTAAAAAGAACGAAAACAAAATTGCAAAGAGATGCCTTTGCCAATTTTCCCCGGCACTGACAAGGCATTGCTTTTTTTAAATTATTCAGCGTTATTGGGACTTTGCTGTATATAAGAGACTTTCGAATGGTGAGATATTTGTGCTTTTTCACCTGTTTCGGTATCTTGGTGTCACTATTACTTGTACACTAACTTTGCACAGACCCATCATTATTATTTCTTCATGGATGCTTTTGAGTAGTTTGTCTAGCAGAAGAGAAGGACATTATTTACCCGTCTGTTTCATAACTGTGCGTGAGATGAACTAACTCATTTAAAGAAACTGCGTGTCTAACTTTTTGTTGGTTTTAGTCAGTTGTGATGCAGCAACATATCCCATCATTTGTTATGTTTTCAATATGTTCTTTTGTCTGTGATATTTGAGAGTCATGATCAAGATTTTCCAGTAGATATACGCTCATGCTTCAATTTTTCTACTTTTAGGACCTTTATCTCAATCAAAAAATATAGAAAAATTTGAGTCTGTTTTCAAGATCTCGAGAAAGACGTTCAACTACATATGTTCTCTTGTGGAAGAAGATATGAGGGCCAGATCTTCAAATTTCATGGATATAAATGGCAACCATTTGTGTCTGAATGACCAAGTAGCTGTTGCTCTTAGGAGGCTTAGCTCTGGTGAGTCATTGTCAACCATTGGTGACTCATTTGGAATGAACCAATCTACAGTTTCCCAAATCACATGGCGATTTGTAGAATCCATGGAAGAACGAGGGCTTCGCCATCTTACTTGGCCTTCAACTGAACAAGAAATGGAAGAGATAATGACAAAGTTTGAGAGGATAGAGGGCCTTCCTAATTGTTGTGGTGCAATTGACATCACACACATAATGATGACTTTGCCTTCAACGGACTCTTTGAATGACGTATGGCTGGACCGTGAGAAGAACTGCAGTATGATATTGCAAGCAATTGTAGATCCTGATATGAGATTCCGTGACATAATTGCGGGTTGGCCAGGAAGTCTGAGTGATGACCTTGTGCTACGAAGCTCATCTTTCTTCAAACTCACTGAAGAAGGAAAGAGGTTGAACGGTTCTAAGAAGACACTCCCAGATGGAACAATATTGGCTGAGTACCTGATTGGGGACACTGGTTTTCCCCTTTTACCGTGGCTTCTCACTCCTTACAAAGGGAAAAGCCTGTTACCTGACCAGGCTGAGTTTAACAAACGGCTTGGTGCAACCCGAATGGTAGCCAGGCGAGCACTGGCAAGGTTGAAAGACATGTGGAAAATAATTCATGGTGTCATGTGGAAGCCTGATAAGCACAAATTGCCAAGGATAATTCTTGTTTGCTGTATCCTGCATAATATAGTCATTGACATGGAGGATAACGTACATGGCGATACACCCTCGTGCCAGCAGCATGATTCAGGATATCGAGAACAAACCTGTGAATTCGTAGACAATACCGCTTCTCTTTTGAGGGAAAAGCTTTCTCTGTACTTATCCAGCAAATTGCCAGCTTGACATGACATGAGGATTGTTGAACCCAATGGTGGGTGTTGCAAAAAGCTGAAGGAGTTGAACACAAATTTTAATGCTGCTTCTTTTTGTTCCAGTGTTGTTTTTAACTTGTCCATGAAAGGATTGAACAGATAAACATTTATATTGAAGGCTGTTAGTTTGATTGCTGTCATTGCTTTGGAAGTATTGCGGTCCTTGGGTTGGGATAGCTTTTGCCTAGAGTTTTCAATTACTGCTTTTCACGTGGCTGTTTTTTTCCTTTTGCGTTCATGGAAATTCCAACACTTGTATCCATAGAGTTTTCCGGTATAAAAAAGTTTAGGTAAGTTGGGTCTTGGGGCTTACTAGGGGTCTGAGTATGCCTTCAGGTTTAGAAAGTGTTTATAAAAGGACTTACAGAATGTTTAATAGAAGGTCCTTATATCAGTAGCGGGATTCAAACCACGATCTTATGGATTATGAATTGATTTCTTATTAACTGGATCAATTCTTGTTGGCTATCCATAGAAATTTTGATTGAACTGATATTTGAGCAAACTGGATTAATTTAGTCAAGCTAGTGATGTAACAAGCTATGCCAATATGCAATTAGCTAAACTGAAAACCCAAGACTTTTTTTTTAGGGGGATTTTATTATTAAAAGTCTGCTTTAGAATTTTAACATTATTTTAGTTTTGGGTTTGGCTTGAAATGGATTTTCTATGCTATTGCCTTTGTCAAATAGCATCCAAACTAAGACATTTAATTTTTTTTTATTTTAACAAATTTAATTGGTATGTCAAATGAACAAAGTATAAAATAAAAAGTCTTTTTGATTGCCATTTTTTTTCTAAAAAATCTGATTGAGAATAAGAATAAATAAAATCATATTGAGCTGGTGTAGTGACAAAATAATATTTAACATTAGATGTTGAGAGAAAGGACGTGATTTCGAACCACAAGTAGCAACTTTATAAAGGTAGAACTGGAATGGAGTGTTTAAATCATAAAATCAGCTAGGAAATAGTCCAGGGTGTGAGGGAGCATGAATTTCTGCCTATTTTCCTCCCTATTTTAATTTAAATTTGATGAGGTGACATGAATGGAATAATACATTTTTATTAAGGATTAAGTTTGGAAGGATAAAATTAAGTAATAAAATATTTTGCTTTCCTCACATGTATGATAGTTGGCATGTAATGTGTCCCATTAGGTATCACTTCTATTGAATGAAGGGGACACCTAAGAGAGGTAGGTGGCAAGAATCAAGAAGATAAGGGACACATGGCGAAAGAGATTAAATGAATTGCCAAGATCATGCCACACATACAAGATCAAGGGCTATGATTTAAGCAAATCTTTATAAATATCTCCCCTTCCCGTTTAGGCCAAGATTTTGGCCAACATAAGAGAAAAAGGGGATGAGAGGCTGAATTCACTAATAGAGAAGGAAGAAAAAGAAGGTCATGAGGTTCCATGCAAGAGCAAGCTCCAAGACAAGATATACTTATGGTTTTTGATGTAGTTTTCCTTATTACTTATCTTATTATGTTTGGTTATAGTTTTGATGGGTTTTGGAAGTTTGAAACCCTAAGGAAACATGTTGCACAAAATTGACAGGGTTAAGAGAAGATGATATTGATGATAGAATAATATTTAAAGGCTTGAAAGAAATAAGAATCAAATGATTTTGAGATAATTTGTGAAAGATTTTATAATTGTGTACTTAGGGTTATATTTTCATCTAGGGCTAGTTCTTGAGGCTAGGGTTGGACTTTAATGATTTTGATACTTCCAATGAGTTTAGAATGAAAAATTGCGTAGGGTACAAGTAAGGAAATAAGTTTGGAAGTATTAGAATTGAAAATAGAAATTTTAAACCCTATAACCCTTACCTCTTGTCCTTGTGTGTTTATAAGGAAGGAGTTGGACTTTGATTATTTTGAGCTTAGAACTAGATTCTACATAAAAAATTATGTAGGAATAGTATGTGAGATTAATTTTAGAAAGATTAAAAATAAAGCTTAAAAGTTAAGGCTAAACTACATTCAAGAAAGAGTTAAGGATGGAAGGTGTTTGATGTCATGACTCCATTAAGCATATGGCATTATGTGTTGATGCATTTAGGGTCATGAGTGTTGGAAATTGTGCCCTAAGGGCCAATCATTGTGTTATAAACATTGTTGATTTATGAATTTCTTAATTATGTTATCATATTATTTGCATGTTTATTGTGATGACTATCCTTGGATAACTCATGATTTTATCCTAAATGTCCATGATCGGTCATCTATGTGGGAGCAGAGATGAAATAAGACCAGTATGACTTTGAAGATGTATGAGATATAAATCAAAGTCATAGGCACATGTAAGAGTAGAAGGTGTTGGACTGACCCGCTATGAGAGAGCTGCATGGGTTAAGTCATAAGCTTCTCTCATATACAAACCATGTCACTGTGCCCTTTGACCTGAGATCATCATGGATTCCTACATGAGAAACGCTTAGCTTTGACCTAGTCAAAAGTCACTTTTGACCGAGTGATCATAAAGACTATGTTCAGGCTTAGTGGTTTTTCATATGGAGGAATGTGAATGATCAAGATGGAATTTGTCCTTCACATTCATAGAGAGACATTACCGAGCCCCTCGATGAGTGAGTCTGAGAAATGTATGGCCATACTATAATGAAAAGGTAGTTCCACTTCTATACTCAGACTACCCAGGGATCGAGAAAGTAACGGTTAGGAATAGGAGGATGACGTTCTCCATGCCTCATCCATGACCGAAATGTCGTGTGACAAAAAGGACGTGATATGGTTGTATGAAAGGTTGCATCGTTCATCGATCCTCATATGATTTGGGTAGTCATGATGTCTTGCTAGAGACCGCTTATGACTTGTGAGTCATTATAGTAAATGGCCCACTGCCAACTTCATATGGGCCTACAGGGTCGCACACAAAATAGCCCAACATGAGCTATGATGTCCAGATTCATTGAATCTAAGATATGTCCAGATTCAATGAATAATCTAGGGTGGACGTGTGTATATATATATATAATATCTCAAATTTGATTTATTAGAATAAATCAAACATAATTCTGTCATATCTTTAATTGTGAATTAAATGAATAGGTGAATTAAATCTGTAGGACGGATTTAATATAAAAACCGTATTTATTTAATTAATTTCTTATCAGATTACGCAATATGTGATATTGTATTAATTTAGGATTAATTCCGAAATCCAATATCCTTAGCGTCCTATATATTTGATATTAGGAGCTAGGGTTTTGGGCGTGTGAGAGTGCAAAACGTTTGCAGATAAGAAACGGCCAATAGAGAGACGGTGAGGACGAATTCTCAAAAACCCTAGAAGGACAAGAGGCGCTAGCACGTCGTTCGTGATTGGAACGCTGTTCGTATGGATACCGATAGAGGAAGTCGATCTGAGTCGTCGACTTCTCACGATCAAAGAAGAGCATAGGCATCCCGAACATCGGAATCCCCGAGCCACCATCGATTCGAATACCGCAGGTAACACCTCTTACCACTTGACTTAAACACAATCGGTAGATCCGGGCAAGGAATTGAAAAAAAATTTAAAGTTAATTTCCGCTGCATGTCTTTCAATTCCTAACAATGAGATATCAAGAAAAATAAATGAAATGATTGTCCAAGCAATCTTAATGGTTGGAAGCAAACGAAGCTAAAGAGAACAAGAGAAAGCTTAATGTTACAAGGTAGTGAATTTACATTTCTTGGTGCTTGATGTGCATGCTTGTGTTTTGATATGCATTATGTTATTTGATGATGATATGAGGTACAAATATGTCATATCCCCAAAATTTTATTTGGAAATAGAAAGTTAAAAACATGAATAAGGTCCAGTATAGAAAGTACACAGAGGGATAAAACAACTTTTGATGTGAAACCCTAATAGGGTCTAGGTTGGCAATTTTAAAACTATCTGTCTAGGAAGGGCAAAACAGAAAAATTTGAGCAAATTTCCTAGAAAATGGTAAGAGGATAAATTAGAGGTTTTGGAACCTCGATGGAGGCCCTAAAAGTGAAATTGATGTGAAAATATATTATTATCGAGTTTCCTGAAAACAGAGGTTTTTTGGGAAAATTGTGGAGAATTAGAAGAAAATAATTATTTTAAATATTTAGGGGCCTCAATAATTTTAGAAAAAATATGGAATAATTATCTAAATATTTGATTAAATTTATAAAATTGGTTTGAGGCCTTGGAAGTATAGAAAATTATTTTTGGAAATTTATTTCCCACAGTTTTATCAATAAAGGCCTAATCGGGAAAAATTCAAAATAAATAGTTAGAGGTGAAAAAAAATTCTAAAAATTTTAGATCATATCCTTATATTATAAGAGGACTTTTCATGAAGAAAAATGTGACTTTGGAGATCTATAAAAATGATAAAAAGTTACAAGTGAATAATAACTAATAAAACTTCAAAATGGTTTAGGATGGAAATCTAAATTGTAAGCCATCTTTTTGGGCCATCCTAGGCCATAAATGCACCTCACATTGGGCCAGAAAAGAGCCTAAAATTGTATTGAAACATCCTTCTTTTAACCCCTTAGAGTACGCGTTTAGAAGAGTTACGGTTCAAGCGATTCATGAAACAAGCTCATAAATCGAAAATTTGTAATTTGTTCTTGGGTATTGTTCATTCGTTAAATTTCAGATTTTTGGTCCAAATTTGAAAAATAATAAATAATTATAGAAATATCGTATTGAGGTGGTTCAAAATTCTATTTGAAGTTCTTTCAATTTTCCATAGGAAAAAATATAAAATTGGACTAAACCCTTGGAAATTCATACATTTTATTCATTGAAGTTTACTATTCATTTGGTCAAAACTGTACATTCCAATTTCTCTGCCCTAACTTTGATCAAACATAACTCTTAGCAGACACATCCATTTTAAGTGATCTACTACTTGTTTTAAAGCCCAAGATGTGTACTTTATCCATACCAAATTTCATAGGCAGAATAATCATTTACCTCACCTCCACTTTGTCACTAACTCGTGACTCCTTTATGGATGCTTCATCTCCCTAACTTACATTAATAATTCATAATTAATTCTTTGCTTGTGTAATACCTTTCTATTCATGCATTAGCCAAGCCATTCCCATATAAAATCATAATCAATCGCACATGTCATCATCATTATTTATAATCACATACCATCAATGTCACATTTATAACATACATTACTATACAATCTATGTAATGTAATACGATAACTTTCTTCAATTGTTTTCCTCTTTCCTTGCTTTACCTTCATGTATCATTTGCTTGATCATTATCACCTATTATGGTTGGTTAAGGAAGGGTGAGATTTGAGAGAATCTCAGTAGTAAACATTACCATCAATGCATGCAAGGTGATACAAGTGTATGACATGTTTACTTGATCTAACTCATGCTTAGTTATAACATATTCTCATGTTCAATAATTCATACTAACATGCATGGCCATGGAAAATATCATTAAAATAAAGCATCATGCTAGCATCACCATCTCATAACATCATCCAATCACATAATGCACATCAATACACAAACATGCACATCAAGGATACAGAAAGGTAAGTACACTACCTTGTATCCTTAAGTTTTCTTCTTGCTCCCTTTTGATTCCAACCATTAAGGTTGCTTGCTCAACCTTTACCATTCATTTTTCTTGATATCTCATGGCCCTAAATGTATCAACACATCATTTCCATTCATTCATTAGAGCCATGGTAATCAATAACATCAACACTTTATTTTCTCTGATGGGCTTAATTTCCAACCTTTCTAAAATTAATTTCACATGCTATTCCCACATAATTTTGCATGTAGAATCCATTTCCAAGCTCAAAATAATCAAAATCAAACTCCTTCCTCATGAACTAGCCTTGACTGAAATATTACTCAAGTTACATAGTCTTAAAATTCAACCAATTTCAACATAAAACCACTTGATTCTTGTTCCTTTCAAGCCTTTAAACATTATTCTAACATCAATTTCATCTTGCCCTATTCTTAAGAATTTTGTGCAGCATATCCCCTAAGGGTTTCAAGCTCCAAAAAATCTATACCAAAGCTAAATAACAATTAGGGTAGTGAAAACTACATCAAAAACCATGAACGTATATTGTTTTAGAGTTTGATCTTGCATGGGGTCACTTGGCCTTTCTCTCTCCTTCTTTCTCTCTCTAGAATTTATTTTACAAGAGTTTCCCCATGGTTCCCTTGAGCTTGGTGATTTTGTAACCTTTTCTTAGCCCTTGGAGGTTAAATCAAAATTTTACCCAAGGACACTATAGGGTGCAACCTGGGTCGTTTCATTTAATTAGAGCCTGAAGAAATGGACCTAAGCTAACTTAAATATCATGCAATGCAAACTAACAGGAAAAAGGGGGGGTTTTGGTTTTTGAAAACATTAAGTGAATTAAACTGAATAGTAAAAATATTTTTGGATTTTAGGGATATGAAAAACAGAATGTTGAAAAACATGTGATTAAACAATGATAGAATCCTCTTGAAAGTGTGCTTTGGCTATCATAGTTCAAAATTAATTGATGTGAGAGTAGAAATCACTAAGTTTCAAAATGATAAACCTTAAAGTACTCTTTAAGTCCAAGATCTTAATCAATAGGACTTCATTTCTTAAGATCCTGTGAAGTGTTCTTAGTGTGTGTAGAGGGATTAGCCAATGCAACAGGTTAAATATAATCAGAATCAACTCAATAACAAACACAACCGCAACCGTGCAAGGATAGAGAGAATCAAAAGATCACGAGTAGACATATATGAAACTACATATATTTAAGCTCAAAGTTCTGCATTAACCAATCTACTACATAAAATGAATATCCAAAACTGATTACAACTATAATCAAGTAGCTTAACTACAAATTACAAACCCTAGACCTAGGAAGTCATAAATTTGTAGCTGAACTAAGGATCAAACTACTCCCCTTCTTAGCTCATTGAACTCCAACCATTGCTACACCTTCAAGAGGAAGGAAAACGCCTAGCCAAGCATAGAACTCTGAAGCTTCATAACTAGGAATGAATCTGAGCTACCCATTGTGGAGGTTTGATAGTGGAGGTAGAAGAAATTAGGGTTTGATGAGAGAGGGATGAGAGAGGATGAAATGGAGGCTATGTGTCAAGTAAATCTCGTCACTTACCCTAAAATAGAGTTTCTAAACTAGTAGTAAGGTGTACAGTTGGGTCAGTTTGCATGAGTGGATAGGTAAAATTTCTAAAAATGGTTCAGGTCTAGGTTGCTAATTCGAAGAGTTCACCACAGTTAAAGTATGGCTTCGCCACAACGAACTATTCCCAAGAGGTAATCTGATTGATGATGTGTCTACGTCGCGGGGAATTCAACTTGTGGCTGTAGTGAACCTTCCCCGAGAGGTCTTCTAGTGATAATCCTAACTTTGCCACAGTGAAGTATGGCAGTGTTGATGTTGTTGCTCTTGTGTGTTGTACTTTCCTGGTCTTCACTCTTGACTCTACTTCTTGAGTGTCTTGAAATGAAAAGCAATGATTTGAGGTATCGATTATCCCAAAAATAAATTGAATGCAATTAATGAATAAATATGACAATTTTACCCTCAAATGACACTAACTCAAAACAAAGACTCTCAATCTCAATTAAGCACAACTATCATCAAAATGAGCCAAAAAGTGTAATAAAAACCTAGAAAATATCATCAAATAATGTAGACAATTTATGCTCAATCAAATTCCCCCACACTTAGACCTTTGTACTCCAGGACAATGCCCACAAAATATTCAAATTGATAAAAGTGCAAAAGGAAGTACCAACCATGCTTAAAGATGAGAGCAAAAAAATTAGTAAAGGCATGCCCACTAAGATCAATAACAGTGAAACAAAGAAGTGCTAAGAAAATAAATACTACAAGTGTTTAATCCAAAAGATGGAGCAAAAGAGATTTATCTCAGGGTTAAGTGTTTAGCTCTCAAATCACTTGTCTTGGGATTATTTCACTCTAAAATCTATTTAGTTCATTCTCTACCATAAGCTTGTGACAATTCTACCTCTCTACTACAAGAACCATAAATTGTAAATCAAGAGGGCTTTTAGGATTTGTAATGGTTAGTGAAGGCTAAGTGAACTGGATGGGAAATAAGAAAAAGAAAAATTGAGTACAACGCATAACAATTATTCTCACTAAGAAACAAGTATAAAGGTTCTGAAGAAGGGACTCCAGACTTGTTCAAGATATAAAATCCCTTTTTGCTATTTATTTAGGTTCCCAAAATGTGTATAAAAGGTTTAGAACATATATATCTATATTTTTTTTATTTTTTTAAAATGTATTTTCTTTCGTTGGCTTTCCTCAAATATAATTTTTTTTATATTTCTTTTACCTTTTTGTACTTTTTTTAACACAAAAACTGAAAATAGAATACTTATATTTTATTTGTATGCATTTTCTTAGAGGAATGGCGCAAAGGGGTTGGCAATGGTAAAGTGTTTGGGCTTATGTTTAGGTAAATAGGGTTTTAAAATGAATGCCTCTATCATGTTTACAAGATATCAATCTATTAAGCATCGATTAATAATTAAAACAAGTTCTAGAAAGATATGAAATTAAGCAGACTTACAATTTAACGAGTTCAGGCCCACATATTGTTCCAACAAGGTGAGCATCTCGATTAATCAATCTCAAAGTTTAAAAATGCATAATCCTACTTTCAAAGCGCAGCCTTGTTTACCTTTTTGTCAAAAACAGTGGTGAATGATTTAGCTAAGATCAACTATCATTTAAAAGCATGGATAGTTTTCTAAAAGCACATGTAGAATTTTGAATCTTCCAAAAACTTTTAGAAACACGAGAATCTAAATAGGGAGAATTATTGATGAGAAAGAGTAAAAATAGTGAAATTACAAAGCAAAAAGGTTTTGAAAAAGCAAAATTTTTTTTTGGGTCTCATCGTGGCGAAAGAAGAGGTGTGTCGTGGTGAACCTTGGCTGAGAGGGAAAATCTGGAAATAAACCTACTTTGCCACGGTAAAACCAAAAGTTGGCCGCGACGAAGTATGGCCGAGAAGCAAAAAAGGTGGAAAATAGAGCACTTCACAATGGCGAAACACAAGTTGACCGCGACAAAAGTGGGCAGTACTATGGAAAAAAAGGCAAAATGCAATGCAATTTTAAACTTCCTTGGAAACTACATTCAGAAATACACACAAATGATCTGTTCCAAAACACCTAAAAGGCCAAAATAGATGTATGAAGAAGCATTTGCTGAAATCCAAAATGGAGATCCCTCCCCCACACTTAAACATAACATTGTCCTCAATATTTAAACCAAAACAGCGTAAACTAATCACAAAATGAACTGGAAGTTATGAAGTCCAATTTAAAATTGAAGCATAACACACTGAATTCATAAAAGGAGGGAAAAGGGTGATGGAGTACAGGTAAAACGTAAAGAATACGTAAAATAGAGCATAGGGGATCAACGCAAGTGCAAAGATAACAGTAAAGCAAGGAGGCCATTAGTAGCCATCCACTTAAACCAAGCATCCATTTAAGCAAGTGCAAAGTAATGAAAGCAATAGAAAAGCTTAATCAAGTATCCAGTAACTCCAACTTAATGGACAAAACAAAAACAACAAAACTAGCAAAAACACAAGGACTACTACTGCATAGTAGGGTCATCCGCCCCAAACCTAGATGGTCTTACGCTAGAAGTGCCTGTCCCAGACTGCCTGCACTGCTTATCAGTTCATCCTCATTAGAGGGCAATTGGAATTGTAAGCATTTGGTGATCAAAGCATCCATGCAACGTTGATAATGCTGGTCCCAATCATACATAACATCTCTATCCTTTTGCTGTTTCATCTCTCGAAGGAGGGTGACACGCAGCTGGTGGATATCCTTAGCAAGTTTATCAATATCATTAGCCAAGGTGTCTAAAGTAACAGATTCAGGGGCTTTCTTAGCTTCCTAGCCCTCCTAGCCTTCCTGGGCTTGAGCAAGAGCAGCAGCAAAGGTTGCACCAACATCAAAAACGAGTTGGATGGGAGGGGGTGGTGTAACACCTTACGTTTACGACCTTATGTTGTGCCAAGTTAAGACATTCAGAAGCGCAATCTAAGGTTACCGGGTTGAAAAACCTGAATTTGAAAATTTCTTTTCCCGCATTACTATTCACCGTAACCTTAAACTTGGCATAACTTTGAAAAATCATAGCTAATTTTAGAAAAATCGAAATGAGGTCGTTCCAAGTCTCACTCGAAGCTCTTAACATCATCTATCAAGGAAAAATGACCTCAGGTTCCGCTTTAATCAGAAACGCATTCGTTTTCAATTTCGAAAAGTACTGTTCATTTGGTCATTTTTCTATTTTCCAGGATTTTTGCCTAACTTCGGAAAGGCATAACTTCTTACACAGAGCTCCGATTGTGACGCTTTACCACTTATTTTAAAGGGAAAAATAAGATCTATTCGCATACCAAATTTCAGGGAAAAAGTCAACCATTTGACCAGGGTCTTCGTTGGTCAAAGTTTGGTCAAATCTAGACCATTTTTATCCCCTTTTTCACTAATTTTGACAGCATTTCGTTTTTCACTATAATCATACCATAATCACTTATAAAGCTACTCTATCATTAATATACATTCCAAAAAGGGTATCATATCATGTATTTATGAACATAGTATGCTTACATGGCTTGAAAGAGAAAAGTTCAAAACCGTATAATACATTACATAATTCATAACTTCTTCAAGCCATGACTATTTCCTTTCCTTTCTCCTTAGCAGTAGTGGCACCTAGGATATCATGTTATAGGAGGAATGAGATTTCATAGAAATCCCAGTAGCATTGAACATACAACCATCAAGTCAATATGCATAAGATGTCATGCTACATGCAATAAGATAACATTTCTAGTCTTTATGCCATGCTATAATCATTCTGTATCCATGTCATCATATCATGGAGCATATAATCATTCTGGTCAAAACTCAATCATGCAAGAGCCAAGGCATACATTGCAAGGAGTTCACATCATCTGTACATAACATTCTCATGGCACATAAACACACATAGCAGATACATCAAATGCAGATCAACAAAATAATTGCAGTTCACGCTACCTCAATTCCTTGCTTAACGTTTCCTCCTTGATCCCTTGCTGGAGATCCTCCTAGGTTTCCAGGAGAGTTGCCTATCAACCATACAGTAAGGGTATGGTAAATTCCATATCCAGTATACCATTCTTTCTCAATATAATGCTACCCTTGTATCTTTCAATTTATAATTTCTGTATACCTTTCCTAAACCTTTGACCTTGGTTTGACCAAGCCTTAATCCTCAATTAAGGTCTTGGAATTCTTCCTTAACCCATGATTAATCATGCTTCCTTGGTTAATCACTAACCCTTAGTCCTTAATCCAATACTTAATTAAGGTCCTCAAGTCACATAGTCATAATCCTTTAAGATTAAATCACTAATCCCTTTTTGGATTAACCATTAATCATTCTCTAATCAACATGATTAACCATTATTCATTCCTTAATTAACATGATTAATCATTTTCTAATCAATATGATTAATCATTAATCATTCTCTAATCAATATGATTAACCATTATTCATTCCTTAATTAACATGATTAATCATTTTCTAATCAATATGATTAATCATTAATCATTCTCTAATCAATATGATTAAGCTTTAATCAATACTTAATCAACATGATTACCCATAATTAATCATCCTTCAATTATCATAACTAATCACTAATTAATTAGGGTAGCTAACCTTAATCACTTACTAATCCTTAATCAAATAACATAATTAATCTTAGCTATCACTAAACCATAATTAATCAAGGTAATTAATCCTAATCTTCCTCAAATAAATAATCAACTAAAAATAATTAACACTTAGGGAGATAAACATACCTTAATTAGCGCTTAATCGGCGATTAAAGGTGATTAAGCTTGCTGTCTCTCTTTCTCTCTCTTCTTTCTTCCTTTCTCTCTCCTAGAACTCAAGAACACAAAATTCTCTCCCAACAAACACCTCTTGGCCGAATTCTTCATGAAAGGGGGGGGTATTTATAGGCCTTGATATTTCAAAATGCCGAAAATGCCCTTCGGGAAAAAGATGCGATCTCGGCCGTTCATTTTTTTCTACTTTACACGTGGACAAATCTTAGGGCACTCACCATAAGAAAGTGACACATGTAGGGACACCTAATCACCATGTGATTTTCATGTGGAAAATAAATATTATTTTATTATTTTGTCTCTTATTTCCCTTTATGCCCTTGAACAATGTGGAAAATTCCAACTTTGTCCTCTCCTTCTAATTTTGGCCGAATTATTGCTCTTAATATTGGAAAAAATATGACTCATCCAATAATCAGTGCAATCCACTGATTATTTGTGTATTTCCGGCCCGATTTTCCAACAATCCTGTCCAATTTACTGTCACAAAATTCTGATTTCAACACCTCATTAAATTCCCCTCATTCCAAGGGTAATCCATGATTTTTCTCAAGTTCTATCTCCCTCTATAATTTTCTAAATTTTATTCTGTCAAAAATCACTATTCTACCGATAATAATTCGGTAATAAATATCCTTTAAGCTAACCTTTGTACATCCAAAGGTGGGAAATAATTTTATAAATTAGGATAATATGTCACATAATTTATCCATATTTTTCCTTGAATTTTTGAGGCCTCTATATATTTTAAATAATGGAAATTGGCTAATTTTCCTTAATTAGCCAAAAATTCCAATAATTACATATAATTTCCTGACAAATTATTTTTAATCTCATATTCATCTTCTAAGCCTCAAACATTATTCTGTACCCTCCTTTCTATTTTTCATAATTTTCTGGGAATTTTTCAGGAAATTTGGACATTATTTCCAATACTGCCCTTTCTTAACTGATCTTTTCAGAAATGACCGTTATGTCCCTATCCTGATTTTTCCTCATAGCCTGGATCCTCTACCAGTCTACTATACTACTTGGCCTTAGTCAGTCACAAATCATTCATCAGTTAGAATAAAATTATCAGGGTGTGACAGGTGGGCTAATGACGGGCTATTTGAGGTGGTTATATTTAAAAAGAAGGGTTGGCTCGAAGTAGCTATCATTGTTTTACTTAAGGACATTAGTAGCATGGAAAAGGTCAGTGATTAGGTATGGGAAAATGATGTTGTTGGTGAGTTTAGGGGTATTTATGGCATCATGGAGGGTTGATTAAATAGTGTTCGCTAAATCAAACAATTGGCTAGACATAAGGAGGTAGATGTATAAGGCTTAGCGCTTAGGGATGTTAGTAAGGTGGGTAATGGGTAGGATGTTGTTGCAAACCACGTGCGGCCAAAGATGTGCCTTAGGCCAAAATTCAGATCGCTTGGGATAGAGTTTTGCGGTGCAGGGGCGATGCTAGCTTACTCCCTCATGATAGAGGGTTTCAACCACAGTGACAAAGGGATAGTTGTGTTTATATTCCGCATAACAATAATGGCAACAAGGTAGAAGATGGTAATGGTAGCGGATGTTATCAGCGATAAAGGAATAGTGAACACAGACATTATGAAAATCAATGATCATAGAGCCATGAAATTGAGCATAAGCATAGAAATAGCGAACAAAGGCATCATTGTCCATGGAATGCTATTGGACCAAACCAGTTAGTTGGGATACTTGAAGTTGGTGGACAAAAGGGTTATTTGGGGGGTCTAAGGGGAAGGGTCGCTCCTTAAGGAGAGGTCTCTGATCAATTTTTTTCATAAAGTTCTTCAAAGCTATACTCATCCCCAAAATCAAATTCACACAGAGGTGTAGGGTTCTTGGTACTAGGCATTTTCCTGAAACACAACACACACTTAAGTAATCTAAACACATACAAACAAGATAACAACAAAATCTACCCTAGAAAAACCAAAAGTGACAACCTAGGCAATAGCAAGTGGTTATCGAATGATTCAAAGGTTTTCAAATAACCAAAAACTTTCAAAATTGGACAGAAAGATCACAGAAAAACAAAATACACTATGAATAATTAAATAACCTAAGGGCTACGTTGCCACATCCAGTAATATGGCAATTAGAGATACAAAATATTCCTAAAAAATTAAGGGCCAAAAAAGATAAGGAGAAATAGAAGAATTTTAGTGGAAAATATTTATTATGATTTTCCAAGTTAAAGGTAAAGGTTTGACTAATTAAGGAAAATTGGTCAAAGATAATTATGGAAAAATATTTTCAAGCCTTAGAAAATTAAGAAAAAATAAGGATAATATTCTTTGAGAATTATGTAAGAGTATATAATTGGTTTTGTGACCAAATTACCCTTAGAGAAATTACAAAGGAATTTAAGGGTAATTTAGGCTAATTTAAGGGCTTTTATTTGGAAAATTCCAAATAAATGTATTTAAGGTAGGAAAAATTCCAAGAAAATTCTTATGATGTCCCAAGAAATTATAAGAGATATTGGGATTAAAAAGAGTCCCTCAAGTATCCAAGATTTTTCCTAATTCCTTCAAAAAGTGAAAAAATCACTAAAGAGAAGGAAATTAGTTTTCCTTTTTATTTTATTATTGGGAATTTAATTTTGAGACAAAGAGGGCATTTTGGGAAGATAAAAATGAGGAGAATAAATTATGGATCTAATAAAAAATAATTACACAGGCCAGAGTACTGTAATTATAGAAAAGAAATTAAATCTAGAGTCAAAGTGCATTGATAAAGTGAAAACTAGAGTCTTGCACTTTAAATGGCTCGCATTTTGTCATGTGTCAAGCCCCTAATAGAGAGGATTTGAGTTTGCCAAGTGTCACACCTCAAATAGAGAGGATTTTGACTTTTGGTAATTAATTAGTTTGGATTTAATTAATTAAGAAAGAGAAAGTAAGAGTAAAGGGGGTAATGACACTTGTATCTTCAATTAATGAGGTAGTTGGGATATGAAACATCTTACCTTTAACCCCTCAGAGTATATGTTTAGAAGTGTTATGATTCAACCAGATCAAGAAACAAGCCCACAGATTGAAAATTTGCAACAAAATTAAAACATTTCCTAAACTTTCAGTCCAAGTCACGACTTGGCACCTCTAGGTTGTGACTTGAGTCCACAGAATGTTCGGGTTGTGACTTGGTATTTTCTGGTCATGACTTGACGTCACAGAGGCCATTTTTGCTTCCTGGTTGTGACCTCAACTTCCCAGGTTGCGACTTGGGGTCACAAAGAGCTTTCAGCTACTATTCACTAAGCATTTTTCAGATTACAAGTCTAACTTTCGAAGGGCATAACTCTTAGTGCACACATCCGTTTTAAGTGATCTACCACTTGTTTTAAACCTCAAGATGTGTCTTTAATCATGCCAAATTTTATGAGCAGAATCAATCATTTGCATCATTTTTATTTACCACTATTTTGTTGCTCAATTAGGGATAATTTATCCCCTTAACTTGAACTAACAGCTCATGATTAAGTCTTTTCATACATAATACCATTCCATTCATACATTATATATTCCCATTCATTATTACAGCCAATTACACAAGCCAACATCATCATTTATCATCACATACCATTAATAGCACATTTACAACATACATTGGTATACAAAGTGTACAACATGATGTAATACATTTCTTAAATTCTTTCCTCTCTTTCTTGCTCAACTTCTTGAATTCTTCTTCCAATCTCTTGTAGCTATTATGGTTGGTTAAGGGAGGATAAGATTCAGGAGAATCTCAGTAGCAAACAATAACCACCTAAACATACATGACAAGCTTGGCACTCATAACATGCTTGTAACTTAACATTTCTATAACATAGTAACATGTTTGGAAATAATAATGCATTAACCATAAAACACATAGGCCTATGACACATTCAAAACATATTCACAATCACAATGTGTGAGTTCATAAAATCATATAAACACAGAACATGTCACATGTGCAAGCAAATACCAAGCACATAAGAATAGGGTAAAGTTTGCTACCTTAAGTCATTAAGCTTTCTTCTTACTCCCTTTTGCTTCCAACCATTAAGGTTGCTTGGTTAACCACATCCAAAGCTTCTCTTGAATGCCTCAAGATCCTAATCACAACCATAAGGGTCACATTACTCATTAGGACCAAGAATTAGACAATATGGAAGACTTATGTCCTTAAACTTAATCCCTTTTTTCTTAATCTATAATGTAGTGTTCTAGCTTTGAAAAAATTGTTCCCTTAGGCTAATCCCACACAATCTTACATAAGGAATCCAAATATGAGCTTAGATTCATCAAAATCCAGCTTCTTCCCCTAGTCCTAGGCCAAAACTGAAATCTGTCACTTAATTTCCAGTTTTGATTCCAATGCTTCTAACTTCATTCTTTCATCTTATCCCTACACAATTTTTCATTTTAAACACATTGAAAGTATCAAAATCATCAAAATCACATCCTAGGCATAAGAAATAGATCTGGCTGAAGCATTTTCTCAAGTTACACAATCATGAAATTCAACTAATTTCAGCATAAAACCACTTGATTCTTGTTTCTTTTAAGCCTTTAAACATTATTCTAACATTAATTTCATCTCCCCCTATTCTTAAGAATTTCGTGCAGCATGTCCCCCTAGAGTTTCAAGCTCCTAAAAATCATTAAAATCCATAACTGAGCTCAACAACAACAAGGGTAGTGAAAACTACATCAAAAACCATGAACATACCTTATTTTGGAGCTTGATCTTGCATATGACCACTTGGCCTTTCTTTCTCCCTCTTCTTTCTCTCTCTAGAAACCATTTTTCTAGAGCTTCCCCATGTTTCCATGAGATTAGGATGAAAATGAGGGAGGGGCGGGGATATTTATAGAAAACAAGACTGAATCTCCACCGTTGATCTTAAAAATGTGTGGCTTGATCTGGATCGTCCATTTTCTCTTTTAATCTTATGGTGACAAGTGTCCTATGAGATCATGCCTACCTCATCATGATTACATCATGCTTACCTCATCAAGCCAAATGTCCTAATCCAACAATACACGTGTCTTGCATCCGGCCGTACAAGTGTCATCCATCTTTCCCCATCTGACCGTACACTTGTCTCTTCCATATTCTTTTATCATTTGGGCATTAAAATAAGATAGAAATTATATAAAATTCGTGCAAAATGCAACCTTTAGGCATTCCTCCACTTATCTTGCCATTCTGCACCGTATATGGTAATTTTTCGGGTCCTGACTTATCCGGGACCACTGGGACATGTTCTGGTACCTTTTTCTCACCTCAAATAAATCCACATGGCATTATATAACATGCCCAAAGAGGGAGTGATGCTCTTCCCTTGTTCTTCTATTAAAATAATTAAAATAATTAATCATATTTATTTCAAAGTGATCTTGACCGAATTCTTTGTACTGGTCCACAACTCCGAGAATCTATCTCCGGGTACCAATACTATTTATTCATTACAGGGAACTCCTCTAATTTTTCTTAAGTCAAATGTCAACCTCTAGACATTTGACTTTGACTTTTCCGGGATAGCATGTAATAAGCTTTAGATTCCATTAAAGCCAACCTCTTTGCTTTCTGGGGACGGAATTATTTTTAAAACCTGTGTTAATTCCTCAAGTATTTTTTCCCATTTTCTTCCAATTATATGAGGCCCCCTATACTTTAAATAATTCATTTTCAGTAATATTTAAAATTAGTCAAAACCCTGGGAATTCTACAAATTCCTTCCAAGGGCATTTTCATCATTTTTAGCCTCATACAGGCCTTTGAACCTTATTCCTATTTTTCTAAAATTTTTCTAAAGTGTTTAGGCCTTAACTTACCATTTCCCATTTTATGGGATCTTTCAGGGATTTTCGGGCATAATTTTCATTTTTACCCTTACTAGCTCGAAACTTTAAAAAATTACAATTTTACCCCTGGTTTGGTTTAACCTCAAAATTCACCTCATTGAGGCTTCTAACAAAACCTTTGGCCCAGATTTATCTTTATTTCTCATTTATAAGGCTTAAGACTTCATCCAAGTCTCTAACTTCCTCTTTTCTCGGTCCTAGCAAACTTTCCTTTACGATTTAGTCTTTGGGAATCTTGCTGTCCTTCCAAGGAATCTCTAGGACCTCTGCTAAAAAGGGTTTGGTAGTCTGCCCATTTCAAGCTAATTTTAGTACTTCTAGGCCTAAAAATCAAGATGTGACAGGATATTTTGTGCACATTAAATGAGCTCTTCCTCCCCATTTTTGCTGATTAAGTTTCGGCCAAAGAAAGGGCAAGAGGAAAAAGAGAGAGTTTCAAGTAGAATCAAGAGAAAAGAGACCAACTTTAATCGTCCAACCAAGACCTTAGGTTAGTTTTTGGTTCCAAGTTGTTCCTTTC
The DNA here is from genome assembly GCF_004799145.2 of Neltuma alba. Classification (NCBI taxonomy): domain Eukaryota; kingdom Viridiplantae; phylum Streptophyta; class Magnoliopsida; order Fabales; family Fabaceae; genus Neltuma; species Neltuma alba. Next base: position 4,848 of record NW_021636420.1, on the reverse strand, counting down.
CTTGTTTGCTTGAGTTGTTGGTTAAAATTTCTAGTTCTCCCTTTTTTCTTGTGCTGGCCGAAATGATGATTGTGGAGGGGAGGGAGTTTGGTTGTTAAAACTTGGTAGAACACTTCAAAGCATGGTTTTTCCTAGTGGTTTCAAGTGATTGTGGGTTGTTTTTAAAGTGATTTCCTTGTTGTTTTTCATGACGACCAATTCGGCCAAGGCCAGAACTAGACCCTAGGATGTGTTTTTCTTTGTTTTGGTGCTTCCATTGTGTTTAAAATGAAAATGTTGTAGGGTAAACCTAAAGAATAAGTGTTGGAAGCATTAAAATCAAAGTCGTAATTTTTGGATAATAAACCCTATTTGGTTTGGTCAAGAGAAAACTGGTAAAAGGAAGTTTCTTCTCCTAAATCCAAGTAGATATTTGGAATCTACATGAAAAATCATGTAGGAATGAGTCAAGGAGGAATTTTTAGGGTTAAGGAAACAAACTCTAAAAATTTAAAGAACAAAGGTGGGAGCTTTAAGGGACAAGGGTTGTCCTTGAGGTGTATTTTTGTTTTTGCTTGGTTTAGTTGATGATTGTTGGTGCCCTTTTTGTGGATTGTCATGTTAGGGTTTGGCATTTGTGAAAGCAAGGAAGAAGAATAAGAAAATCAAGAGCATTTGGAGAAAGGGAGCAAAGTTGAATCTAACTACTAAAATTAACTTTGCATTGTTGATTATTGTATGATTAATTACTATTATGTGGATGAACTTTCTTGATTGTGATATGGTTGCTCTTTGTACTTTCTTGCTTTGGCCTTTGCATGATTGAGTGTGCCAAATGATAAGCATGCTAATTCACTAATAGTACTAATATGGTTATGCATAATAATGATGCTTATTGATGATATAGTTGGTTAATTTTGCTATTGAGATTTCTCGAAATCTCATCCCCTAAATGCAATCTAACATTTTAGGGCCTGAAGCCTCCAAGGGCAAGCTACAGATTGAAGGTTAATTATGGTGCCAAACCATAAAAATTCATGGACTTTTGGTTATGTAAATATTCTGCTGGGACAATGCTATAAACCTAACTACACTGCCAACTTTGAGCATCGTTTTGACTAAGTTGCTGAACGCTTTTAATCACAAAATTTGGCATGATTGTAGATCACGTTCTAAACTTCATTTTGATGGCTAGCACATTAAAAATGGCCACTACACACGATTTTTAATGATTTTTCAAAATTAAGGTCCGGAATCTGAGAAAAGAATTTTTACCAAAAGAACAGTGGTGACTTTCACAAAAACCTGACACTTTCTCAAATGGAATTGGTTCACAAGTTTATTTTTCCTTCAAAGAGCATTCAAAGAGCTTTTTACAAAATTTTGAGCCACTCTATTTTCATTTTTCTAGATTTTATGATTTTACAGATTTGGACCAGAAAACTAGATTTTTACCATATGAACAATAAAAATCCAAAAATTAGCGTTTCTTGAAAAAGTTGAGCCCAAGAACATCCAATATGGTCAAAAATGGTTCTAATTGAACCCTAAGTCAATCTGATAGCAAGGTGTAACGTACGCAACCTAAAACTGAAACAAGAAAAAAAAACTCAACCCAACAACTAAACAAAGGAACTAAACAGAGAAACAAATAAACCTAAACCAGAACAGAGAAACTAGAGGAACAGAAAAGCAAAGGAAAGGAGAGGAAGAAAACTTACACAAAGGAAAGGATGCCTACATAGAGATAAAGGAAGCAGCAATGGAGAAGATTGACAATGAAGAAACACAAAAGGCTAGGGAAAGAAGAGGGCGACATGAGAGAAGAAAGGGTTGTAGTGAAGGTGAGGAGGGGAGGAATTGAGAGGAATGAAAATATGAAGAGATGGTGGAAGGAGGCCGATAGTTTCAGTAACGTATGGAGAGCGTGGAAGGTTAAGGGTAGTAGGGGAGTGAAAAGATGAAAGTGGAGTGAAAGAATATGAATGGGTAGGCAGTTAGGAGGGGTAGAATGATAATTGGATTATTTAAAAGTAGGGTTAAGATGAATGAATATGCGTAGGATTCAACACTTCACTGCGGTGAAAGATTAAGTTCACCTTAGCGAAAGCGTCTCGAGAGGAAAAAAGAAAAAAGAAAGGATACTTCACTGCGGCAAAAGTGTCCCAAGAAGAACACAACTAAAGCTTGGGGACTTGGTCGCAGTGAAAGCAGATATTCACTGTGGCGAAAGTGTCTTGAGAGCAACACACACAAATTAGGCAATCTTTACCACAGCAAAAGATTAAGTTTACCATAGTGAAAGTAACCTGAGACACACAACAGAAAGCAAAGACAGGTAGGATGAAACATCCTACCTTTAACCCTTCAGAGTACGTGTTTGGAAGCATTATGGTTCAAGCAGATCACGACACAAGCTCGTAGACTAAAATTTCAACATAATTACTCGAGTTACTATTCACTGTTTAAATTCCAGATTACAGGTCCAATTTCAAAAATTCATAACTAATTCTATAAAAACTGTATTGAGGTGTTCTAAAATTCTACAGAAAGGTCCTTCAATTCTCTTTAAGAGAAAAATATCAAACTAGACTTATCCATGACCAATTCGTACAGTTTAATCAATAAAAATTACTATTCATTTGGTAAATTCGGGAACTCCCAGATTCTATGCCTTAACTTTGAAAATTCGTATCTCTATGTGTACACATCCAATTAAGGTGATATAGCTCTCATATTAAAGCCTAGGATGTGTACTATAACTCTGCCAAATTTTGTGGCTTAACTCATTCATTTGGTAGGTCAAACTGGAGCTACAAACTCACTGCCCAGGACCTACGTTTTATCTCTTAATCTCTTTTTACTTTAATTCTTTCTATTTCTTTGGCATACATAAATTGGGTTTACACTTTCCCAATAATCCTCATACATTTCTAATCATACCATAAACATTGTAATTACATACATGGCATTATTGGCATCCATAACATAGATTACAAAATAGAAGAATTATACATTGAATAATAACATCATTCATTAACATCAATAATTCTCCACTTCCTTCTCCTTGCCTCTCATACCATTATTGCCCACCATTGATTAACCTAAATAGTTGGTTAGGGAGGGGTGAGATTCAGGGGAATCTTAGTAGCAAACACTACCCATAAGCATGCAAGACATAATGCAAATGCATGACATGTTATAACATGAACACATGAATGCCATGGAAAGTAAGCTACAACATTTCATGCTTTCATAACATATAGCCAAGGCAAAACATAACATAAACTTGCAAACATAACTTTGCAAATATTTCATCATAGCTTAGTCACATCATGGCAACACAATCACATCATGCAAGCATACATATCAAGCACACAATATAGGTAAGTTCACTACCTTGTAACATAGCTTTCCTCTTGCTTTTCCTTTGATTCCATTATCTTTCCAACCCTATGGATTTTCAGTCAACACCATTAAACATCATCTTGGATGTTCCAAGGTCCTAAAAATATCAATACATGACGTAAAACAATTATTAGAATCAAGTCATCAACTTATCTCTACTTGATTCTTTCTTGAACATACTTGAACTCTAACTTTTGAGTTTCAATTCCAACCTTCCTAAAATTATTTTCACACACTATCCTCACATAATTTTGTATATAGAATCCATTTCCAAGCTCAAAATAATGAAAATCCAATCCTAACCATTCAGAACAGTCAAGGCCGAATAGAATCACAAACTAAGGGAAAGTTGGCTTTCTTGCAAAATCAACATAGAACCACTTGATTCTTGTTGTTTCCAAGCCTTTAAACATGATTTTAACATCCATATCATCTTGTCCTATTCCAATAAATTTCATGCAGCACCTCCCCATAGGATTTCAATCATCAAAAATCGAATCAAACAACCACCAGCTCAAAAATAACAAGGGAGGTAGAAACTACATCAAAAACGACACACATACCTTGTTTTAGAGCTTGATCTAGCTTGGGATCACTTAGGGATTCTTTCTCCCTCTTCTTTCTCTCTCTAGAAACCATTTTTCAAGAGCTTCCCCATGGTTCAAGGAGCTTAGACGAAATGCAGGGGTGGGGTATTTATAGAAAGCTAGAATAAAATCCTGGCCGTCGGTTCCAATTCGATCTTGGCCATCCATTCTTTCTTCTTGAATAAGTAAGCTTTCTCTCCAAGAAATGTGACACTTGTCTAGGGTGATGTTCATCTTGATGACATCATGCTTACATCATCAAGTCACGTGTCTTGCATCCAACCGCACACGTGTCTTGCATCCAACCATACACGTGTCTTGCATCCAACCGTACACATAAGCCCTTCTTTTCCCATCTAACCATGCACTTGTCTCTTCCATATTCCTTCATCATGTTGGCATTAAAATAGGGAGGAAATTAATATAAAATTCGTGTTAAAATATAGCCCCTTAGGCATTCCTCTACCTATTTTGCCATTTTGCACCGTATCGGGTACTTTTTTGAGTCTTGACTGACCCGATACCATTGGGACATATTCTGGCACTATTTTCTCATCTTAATTAAGTACATATATGGTGCCATCTTAGAGGAGCATAGATGAAAATAATTAGCTCTACGACAGGGTGCTTAACCTTACTGAGTCACGCAGTAGAGATTTCACTATAATGAGTAGACAAAGGACTGTCTAAAATATTCCCGTACTGCATTCTGATTTTTATGCTGTCCATAAATATCTTCTGTTGACTCATCATGATGACTCGTAGGTGTCATGATTGCATTTAGTGACTCAGCATACTGACTCAACGCCGTCATGATGGTCTTTAGATATTTTTCTTTCTTCTTTTCCCATAAATATTATTAAATAATACTTAA
>NW_021636419.1:0-44808 GCF_004799145.2 Neltuma alba | reverse complement strand
CAGTAGCGGGATTCAAACCACGATCTTATGGATTATGAATTGATTTCTTATTAACTGGATCAATTCTTGTTGGCTATCCATAGAAATTTTGATTGAACTGATATTTGAGCAAACTGGATTAATTTAGTCAAGCTAGTGATGTAACAAGCTATGCCAATATGCAATTAGCTAAACTGAAAACCCAAGACTTTTTTTTTAGGGGGATTTTATTATTAAAAGTCTGCTTTAGAATTTTAACATTATTTTAGTTTTGGGTTTGGCTTGAAATGGATTTTCTATGCTATTGCCTTTGTCAAATAGCATCCAAACTAAGACATTTAATTTTTTTTATTTTAACAAATTTAATTGGTATGTCAAATGAACAAAGTATAAATAAAAAGTCTTTTTGATTGCCATTTTTTTTCTAAAAAATCTGATTGAGAATAAGAATAAATAAAATCATATTGAGCTGGTGTAGTGACAAAATAATATTTAACATTAGATGTTGAGAGAAAGGACGTGATTTCGAACCACAAGTAGCAACTTTATAAAGGTAGAACTGGAATGGAGTGTTTAAATCATAAAATCAGCTAGGAGGAATAGTCCAGGGTGTGAGGGAGCATGAATTTCTGCCTATTTTCCTCCCTATTTTAATTTAAATTTGATGAGGTGACATGAATGGAATAATACATTTTTATTAAGGATTAAGTTTGGAAGGATAAAATTAAGTAATAAATATTTTGCTTTCCTCACATGTATGATAGTTGGCATGTAATGTGTCCCATTAGGTATCACTTCTATTGAATGAAGGGGACACCTAAGAGAGGTAGGTGGCAAGAATCAAGAAGATAAGGGACACATGGCGAAGAGATTAAATGAATTGCCAAGATCATGCCACACATACAAGATCAAGGCTATGATTTAAGCAAATCTTTATAAATATCTCCCCTTCCCGTTTAGGCCAAGATTTTGGCCAACATAAGAGAAAAAGGGGATGAGAGGCTGAATTCACTAATAGAGAAGGAAGAAAAAGAAGGTCATGAGGTTCCATGCAAGAGCAAGCTCCAAGACAAGATATACTTATGGTTTTTGATGTAGTTTTCCTTATTACTTATCTTATTATGTTTGGTTATAGTTTTGATGGGTTTTGGAAGTTTGAAACCCTAAGGAAACATGTTGCACAAAATTGACAGGGTTAAGAGAAGATGATATTGATGATAGAATAATATTTAAAGGCTTGAAGAAGAAAAAAAAGAATCAAATGATTTTGAGATAATTTGTGAAAGATTTTATAATTGTGTACTTAGGGTTATATTTTCATCTAGGGCTAGTTCTTGAGGCTAGGGTTGGACTTTAATGATTTTGATACTTCCAATGAGTTTAGAATGAAAAATTGCGTAGGGTACAAGTAAGGAAATAAGTTGGAAGTATTAGAATTGAAAATAGAAATTTTAACCCTATAACCCTTACCTCTTGTCCTTGTGTGTTTATAAGGAAGGAGTTGGACTTTGATATTTTGAGCTTAGAACTAGATTCTACATAAAAATTTATGTAGGAATAGTATGTGAGATTAATTAGAAAGATTAAAAATAAAGCTTAAAAGTTAAGGCTAAACTACATTCAAGAAAGAGTTAAGGATGGAAGGTGTTTGATGTCATGACTCCATTAAGCATATGGCATTATGTGTTGATGCATTTAGGGTCATGAGTGTTGGAAATTGTGCCCTAAGGGCCAATCATTGTGTTATAAACATTGTTGATTTATGAATTTCTTAATTATGTTATCATATTATTTGCATGTTTATTGTGATGACTATCCTTGGATAACTCATGATTTTATCCTAAATGTCCATGATCGGTCATCTATGTGGGAGCAGAGATGATGAAATAAGACCAGTATGACTTTGAAGATGTATGAGATATAAATCAAAGTCATAGGCACATGTAAGAGTAGAAGGTGTTGGACTGACCCGCTATGAGAGAGCTGCATGGGTTAAGTCATAAGCTTCTCTCATATACAAACCATGTCACTGTGCCCTTTGACCTGAGATCATCATGGATTCCTACATGAGAAACGCTTAGCTTTGACCTAGTCAAAAGTCACTTTTGACCGAGTGATCATAAAGACTATGTTCAGGCTTAGTGGTTTTTCATATGGAGGAATGTGAATGATCAAGATGGAATTTGTCCTTCACATTCATAGAGAGACATTACCGAGCCCCTCGATGAGTGAGTCTGAGAAATGTATGGCCATACTATAATGAAAAGGTAGTTCCACTTCTATACTCAGACTACCCAGGGATCGAGAAAGTAACGGTTAGGAATAGGAGGATGACGTTCTCCATGCCTCATCCATGACCGAAATGTCGTGTGTGACAAAAAGGACGTGATATGGTTGTATGAAAGGTTGCATCGTTCATCGATCCTCATATGATTTGGGTAGTCATGATGTCTTGCTAGAGACCGCTTATGACTTGTGAGTCATTATAGTAAATGGCCCACTGCCAACTTCATATGGGCCTACAGGGTCGCACACAAAATAGCCCAACATGAGCTATGATGTCCAGATTCATTGAATCTAAGATATGTCCAGATTCAATGAATAATCTAGGGTGGACGTGTGTATATATATATATAATATCTCAAATTTGATTTATTAGAATAAATCAAACATAATTCTGTCATATCTTTAATTGTGAATTAAATGAATAGGTGAATTAAATCTGTAGGACGGATTTAATATAAAAACCGTATTTATTTAATTAATTTCTTATCAGATTACGCAATATGTGATATTGTATTAATTTAGGATTAATTCCGAAATCCAATATCCTTAGCGTCCTATATATTTGATATTAGGAGCTAGGGTTTTGGGCGTGTGAGAGTGCAAAACGTTTGCAGATAAGAAACGGCCAATAGAGAGACGGTGAGGACGAATTCTCAAAAACCCTAGAAGGACAAGAGGCGCTAGCACGTCGTTCGTGATTGGAACGCTGTTCGTATGGATACCGATAGAGGAAGTCGATCTGAGTCGTCGACTTCTCACGATCAAAGAAGAGCATAGGCATCCCGAACATCGGAATCCCCGAGCCACCATCGATTCGAATACCGCAGGTAACACCTCTTACCACTTGACTTAAACACAATCGGTAGATCCGGGCAAGGAATTGAAAAAAATTTAAAGTTAATTTCCGCTGCATGTCTTTCAATTCCTAACAATGAGATATCAAGAAAAATAAATGAAATGATTGTCCAAGCAATCTTAATGGTTGGAAGCAAACGAAGCTAAAGAGAACAAGAGAAAGCTTAATGTTACAAGGTAGTGAATTTACATTTCTTGGTGCTTGATGTGCATGCTTGTGTTTTGATATGCATTATGTTATTTGATGATGATATGAGGTACAAATATGTCATATCCCCAAAATTTTATTTGGAAATAGAAAGTTAAAAACATGAATAAGGTCCAGTATAGAAAGTACACAGAGGGATAAAACAACTTTTGATGTGAAACCCTAATAGGGTCTAGGTTGGCAATTTTAAAACTATCTGTCTAGGAAGGGCAAAACAGAAAAATTTGAGCAAATTTCCTAGAAAATGGTAAGAGGATAAATTAGAGGTTTTGGAACCTCGATGGAGGCCCTAAAAGTGAAATTGATGTGAAAATATATTATTATCGAGTTTCCTGAAAACAGAGTTTTTTTGGGAAAATTGTGGAGAATTAGAAGAAAATAATTATTTTAAATATTTAGGGGCCTCAATAATTTTAGAAAAAATATGGAATAATTATCTAAATATTTGATTAAATTTATAAAATTGGTTTGAGGCCTTGGAAGTATAGAAAATTATTTTTGGAAATTTATTTCCCACAGTTTTATCAATAAAGGCCTAATCGGGAAAAATTCAAAATAAATAGTTAGAGGTGAAAAAAAATTCTAAAAATTTTAGATCATATCCTTATATTATAAGAGGACTTTTCATGAAGAAAAATGTGACTTTGGAGATCTATAAAAATGATAAAAAGTTACAAGTGAATAATAACTAATAAAACTTCAAAATGGTTTAGGATGGAAATCTAAATTGTAAGCCATCTTTTTGGGCCATCCTAGGCCATAAATGCACCTCACATTGGGCCAGAAAAGAGCCTAAAATTGTATTGAAACATCCTTCTTTTAACCCCTTAGAGTACGCGTTTAGAAGAGTTACGGTTCAAGCGATTCATGAAACAAGCTCATAAATCGAAAATTTGTAATTTGTTCTTGGGTATTGTTCATTCGTTAAATTTCAGATTTTGGTCCAAATTTGAAAAATAATAAATAATTATAGAAATATCGTATTGAGGTGGTTCAAAATTCTATTTGAAGTTCTTTCAATTTTCCATAGGAAAAAATATAAAATTGGACTAAACCCTTGGAAATTCATACATTTTATTCATTGAAGTTTACTATTCATTTGGTCAAAACTGTACATTCCAATTTCTCTGCCCTAACTTTGATCAAACATAACTCTTAGCAGACACATCCATTTAAGTGATCTACTACTTGTTTTAAAGCCCAAGATGTGTACTTTATCCATACCAAATTTCATAGGCAGAATAATCATTTACCTCACCTCCACTTTGTCACTAACTCGTGACTCCTTTATGGATGCTTCATCTCCCTAACTTACATTAATAATTCATAATTAATTCTTTGCTTGTGTAATACCTTTCTATTCATGCATTAGCCAAGCCATTCCCATATAAAATCATAATCAATCGCACATGTCATCATCATTATTTATAATCACATACCATCAATGTCACATTTATAACATACATTACTATACAATCTATGTAATGTAATACGATAACTTTCTTCAATTGTTTTCCTCTTTCCTTGCTTTACCTTCATGTATCATTTGCTTGATCATTATCACCTATTATGGTTGGTTAAGGAAGGGTGAGATTTGAGAGAATCTCAGTAGTAAACATTACCATCAATGCATGCAAGGTGATACAAGTGTATGACATGTTTACTTGATCTAACTCATGCTTGTATAACATATTCTCATGTTCAATAATTCATACTAACATGCATGGCCATGGAAAATATCATTAAAATAAAGCATCATGCTAGCATCACCATCTCATAACATCATCCAATCACATAATGCACATCAATACACAAACATGCACATCAAGGATACAGAAAGGTAAGTACACTACCTTGTATCCTTAAGTTTTCTTCTTGCTCCCTTTTGATTCCAACCATTAAGGTTGCTTGCTCAACCTTTACCATTCATTTTTCTTGATATCTCATGGCCCTAAATGTATCAACACATCATTTCCATTCATTCATTAGAGCCATGGTAATCAATAACATCAACACTTTATTTTCTCTGATGGGCTTAATTTCCAACCTTTCTAAAATTAATTTCACATGCTATTCCCACATAATTTTGCATGTAGAATCCATTTCCAAGCTCAAAATAATCAAAATCAAACTCCTTCCTCATGAACTAGCCTTGACTGAAATATTACTCAAGTTACATAGTCTTAAAATTCAACCAATTTCAACATAAAACCACTTGATTCTTGTTCCTTTCAAGCCTTTAAACATTATTCTAACATCAATTTCATCTTGCCCTATTCTTAAGAATTTTGTGCAGCATATCCCCTAAGGGTTTCAAGCTCCAAAAAATCTATACCAAAGCTAAATAACAATTAGGGTAGTGAAAACTACATCAAAAACCATGAACGTATATTGTTTTAGAGTTTGATCTTGCATGGGGTCACTTGGCCTTTCTCTCTCCTTCTTTCTCTCTCTAGAATTTATTTTACAAGAGTTTCCCCATGGTTCCCTTGAGCTTGGTGATTTTGTAACCTTTTCTTAGCCCTTGGAGGTTAAATCAAAATTTTACCCAAGGACACTATAGGGTGCAACCTGGGTCGTTTCATTTAATTAGAGCCTGAAGAAATGGACCTAAGCTAACTTAAATATCATGCAATGCAAACTAACAGGAAAAGGGGGGGTTTTGGTTTTTGAAAACATTAAGTGAATTAAACTGAATAGTAAAAATATTTTGGATTTTAGGGATATGAAAAACAGAATGTTGAAAAACATGTGATTAAACAATGATAGAATCCTCTTGAAAGTGTGCTTTGGCTATCATAGTTCAAAATTAATTGATGTGAGAGTAGAAATCACTAAGTTTCAAAATGATAAACCTTAAAGTACTCTTTAAGTCCAAGATCTTAATCAATAGGACTTCATTTCTTAAGATCCTGTGAAGTGTTCTTAGTGTGTGTAGAGGGATTAGCCAATGCAACAGGTTAAATATAATCAGAATCAACTCAATAACAAACACAACCGCAACCGTGCAAGGATAGAGAGAATCAAAAGATCACGAGTAGACATATATGAAACTACATATATTTAAGCTCAAAGTTCTGCATTAACCAATCTACTACATAAAATGAATATCCAAAACTGATTACAACTATAATCAAGTAGCTTAACTACAAATTACAAACCCTAGACCTAGGAAGTCATAAATTTGTAGCTGAACTAAGGATCAAACTACTCCCCTTCTTAGCTCATTGAACTCCAACCATTGCTACACCTTCAAGAGGAAGGAAAACGCCTAGCCAAGCATAGAACTCTGAAGCTTCATAACTAGGAATGAATCTGAGCTACCCATTGTGGAGGTTTGATAGTGGAGGTAGAAGAAATTAGGGTTTGATGAGAGAGGGATGAGAGAGGATGAAATGGAGGCTATGTGTCAAGTAATCTCGTCACTTACCCTAAAATAGAGTTTCTAAACTAGTAGTAAGGTGTACAGTTGGGTCAGTTTGCATGAGTGGATAGGTAAAATTTCTAAAAATGGTTCAGGTCTAGGTTGCTAATTCGAAGAGTTCACCACAGTTAAAGTATGGCTTCGCCACAACGAACTATTCCCAAGAGGTAATCTGATTGATGATGTGTCTACGTCGCGGGGAATTCAACTTGTGGCTGTAGTGAACCTTCCCCGAGAGGTCTTCTAGTGATAATCCTAACTTTGCCACAGTGAAGTATGGCAGTGTTGATGTTGTTGCTCTTGTGTGTTGTACTTTCCTGGTCTTCACTCTTGACTCTACTTCTTGAGTGTCTTGAAATGAAAAGCAATGATTTGAGGTATCGATTATCCCAAAAATAAATTGAATGCAATTAATGAATAAATATGACAATTTTACCCTCAAATGACACTAACTCAAAACAAAGACTCTCAATCTCAATTAAGCACAACTATCATCAAAATGAGCCAAAAAGTGTAATAAAAACCTAGAAAATATCATCAAATAATGTAGACAATTTATGCTCAATCAAATTCCCCCACACTTAGACCTTTGTACTCCAGGACAATGCCCACAAAATATTCAAATTGATAAAAGTGCAAAAGGAAGTACCAACCATGCTTAAAGATGAGAGCAAAAAAATTAGTAAAGGCATGCCCACTAAGATCAATAACAGTGAAACAAAGAAGTGCTAAGAAAATAAATACTACAAGTGTTTAATCCAAAAGATGGAGCAAAAGAGATTTATCTCAGGGTTAAGTGTTTAGCTCTCAAATCACTTGTCTTGGGATTATTTCACTCTAAAATCTATTTAGTTCATTCTCTACCATAAGCTTGTGACAATTCTACCTCTCTACTACAAGAACCATAAATTGTAAATCAAGAGGGCTTTTAGGATTTGTAATGGTTAGTGAAGGCTAAGTGAACTGGATGGGAAATAAGAAAAAGAAAAATTGAGTACAACGCATAACAATTATTCTCACTAAGAAACAAGTATAAAGGTTCTGAAGAAGGGACTCCAGACTTGTTCAAGATATAAAATCCCTTTTTGCTATTTATTTAGGTTCCCAAAATGTGTATAAAAGGTTTAGAACATATATATCTATATTTTTTTTATTTTTTTAAAATGTATTTTCTTTCGTTGGCTTTCCTCAAATATAATTTTTTTTATATTTCTTTTACCTTTTTGTACTTTTTTTAACACAAAAACTGAAAATAGAATACTTATATTTTATTTGTATGCATTTTCTTAGAGGAATGGCGCAAAGGGGTTGGCAATGGTAAAGTGTTTGGGCTTATGTTTAGGTAAATAGGGTTTTAAAATGAATGCCTCTATCATGTTTACAAGATATCAATCTATTAAGCATCGATTAATAATTAAAACAAGTTCTAGAAAGATATGAAATTAAGCAGACTTACAATTTAACGAGTTCAGGCCCACATATTGTTCCAACAAGGTGAGCATCTCGATTAATCAATCTCAAAGTTTAAAAATGCATAATCCTACTTTCAAAGCGCAGCCTTGTTTACCTTTTTGTCAAAAACAGTGGTGAATGATTTAGCTAAGATCAACTATCATTTAAAAGCATGGATAGTTTTCTAAAAGCACATGTAGAATTTTGAATCTTCCAAAAACTTTTAGAAACACGAGAATCTAAATAGGGAGAATTATTGATGAGAAAGAGTAAAAATAGTGAAATTACAAAGCAAAAAGGTTTTGAAAAAGCAAAATTTTTTTTTGGGTCTCATCGTGGCGAAAGAAGAGGTGTGTCGTGGTGAACCTTGGCTGAGAGGGAAAATCTGGAAATAAACCTACTTTGCCACGGTAAAACCAAAAGTTGGCCGCGACGAAGTATGGCCGAGAAGCAAAAAAGGTGGAAAATAGAGCACTTCACAATGGCGAAACACAAGTTGACCGCGACAAAAGTGGGCAGTACTATGGAAAAAAAGGCAAAATGCAATGCAATTTTAAACTTCCTTGGAAACTACATTCAGAAATACACACAAATGATCTGTTCCAAAACACCTAAAAGGCCAAAATAGATGTATGAAGAAGCATTTGCTGAAATCCAAAATGGAGATCCCTCCCCCACACTTAAACATAACATTGTCCTCAATATTTAAACCAAAACAGCGTAAACTAATCACAAAATGAACTGGAAGTTATGAAGTCCAATTTAAAATTGAAGCATAACACACTGAATTCATAAAAGGAGGGAAAAGGGTGATGGAGTACAGGTAAAACGTAAAGAATACGTAAAATAGAGCATAGGGGATCAACGCAAGTGCAAAGATAACAGTAAAGCAAGGAGGCCATTAGTAGCCATCCACTTAAACCAAGCATCCATTTAAGCAAGTGCAAAGTAATGAAAGCAATAGAAAAGCTTAATCAAGTATCCAGTAACTCCAACTTAATGGACAAAACAAAAACAACAAAACTAGCAAAAACACAAGGACTACTACTGCATAGTAGGGTCATCCGCCCCAAACCTAGATGGTCTTACGCTAGAAGTGCCTGTCCCAGACTGCCTGCACTGCTTATCAGTTCATCCTCATTAGAGGGCAATTGGAATTGTAAGCATTTGGTGATCAAAGCATCCATGCAACGTTGATAATGCTGGTCCCAATCATACATAACATCTCTATCCTTTTGCTGTTTCATCTCTCGAAGGAGGGTGACACGCAGCTGGTGGATATCCTTAGCAAGTTTATCAATATCATTAGCCAAGGTGTCTAAAGTAACAGATTCAGGGGCTTTCTTAGCTTCCTAGCCCTCCTAGCCTTCCTGGGCTTGAGCAAGAGCAGCAGCAAAGGTTGCACCAACATCAAAAACGAGTTGGATGGGGGGGGTGGTGTAACACCTTACGTTTACGACCTTATGTTGTGCCAAGTTAAGACATTCAGAAGCGCAATCTAAGGTTACCGGGTTGAAAAACCTGAATTTGAAAATTTCTTTTCCCGCATTACTATTCACCGTAACCTTAAACTTGGCATAACTTTGAAAAATCATAGCTAATTTAGAAAAATCGAAATGAGGTCGTTCCAAGTCTCACTCGAAGCTCTTAACATCATCTATCAAGGAAAAATGACCTCAGGTTCCGCTTTAATCAGAAACGCATTCGTTTTCAATTTCGAAAAGTACTGTTCATTTGGTCATTTTTCTATTTTCCAGGATTTTTGCCTAACTTCAGAAAGGCATAACTTCTTACACAGAGCTCCGATTGTGACGCTTTACCACTTATTTTAAAGGGAAAAATAAGATCTATTCGCATACCAAATTTCAGGGAAAAAGTCAACCATTTGACCAGGGTCTTCGTTGGTCAAAGTTTGGTCAAATCTAGACCATTTTATCCCCTTTTTCACTAATTTTGACAGCATTTCGTTTTTCACTATAATCATACCATAATCACTTATAAAGCTACTCTATCATTAATATACATTCCAAAAAGGGTATCATATCATGTATTTATGAACATAGTATGCTTACATGGCTTGAAAGAGAAAAGTTCAAAACCGTATAATACATTACATAATTCATAACTTCTTCAAGCCATGACTATTTCCTTTCCTTTCTCCTTAGCAGTAGTGGCACCTAGGATATCATGTTATAGGAGGAATGAGATTTCATAGAAATCCCAGTAGCATTGAACATACAACCATCAAGTCAATATGCATAAGATGTCATGCTACATGCAATAAGATAACATTTCTAGTCTTTATGCCATGCTATAATCATTCTGTATCCATGTCATCATATCATGGAGCATATAATCATTCTGGTCAAAACTCAATCATGCAAGAGCCAAGGCATACATTGCAAGGAGTTCACATCATCTGTACATAACATTCTCATGGCACATAAACACACATAGCAGATACATCAAATGCAGATCAACAAAATAATTGCAGTTCACGCTACCTCAATTCCTTGCTTAACGTTTCCTCCTTGATCCCTTGCTGGAGATCCTCCTAGGTTTCCAGGAGAGTTGCCTATCAACCATACAGTAAGGGTATGGTAAATTCCATATCCAGTATACCATTCTTTCTCAATATAATGCTACCCTTGTATCTTTCAATTTATAATTTCTGTATACCTTTCCTAAACCTTTGACCTTGGTTTGACCAAGCCTTAATCCTCAATTAAGGTCTTGGAATTCTTCCTTAACCCATGATTAATCATGCTTCCTTGGTTAATCACTAACCCTTAGTCCTTAATCCAATACTTAATTAAGGTCCTCAAGTCACATAGTCATAATCCTTTAAGATTAAATCACTAATCCCTTTTTGGATTAACCATTAATCATTCTCTAATCAACATGATTAACCATTATTCATTCCTTAATTAACATGATTAATCATTTTCTAATCAATATGATTAATCATTAATCATTCTCTAATCAATATGATTAACCATTATTCATTCCTTAATTAACATGATTAATCATTTTCTAATCAATATGATTAATCATTAATCATTCTCTAATCAATATGATTAAGCTTTAATCAATACTTAATCAACATGATTACCCATAATTAATCATCCTTCAATTATCATAACTAATCACTAATTAATTAGGGTAGCTAACCTTAATCACTTACTAATCCTTAATCAAATAACATAATTAATCTTAGCTATCACTAAACCATAATTAATCAAGGTAATTAATCCTAATCTTCCTCAAATAAATAATCAACTAAAAATAATTAACACTTAGGGAGATAAACATACCTTAATTAGCGCTTAATCGGCGATTAAAGGTGATTAAGCTTGCTGTCTCTCTTTCTCTCTCTTCTTTCTTCCTTTCTCTCTCCTAGAACTCAAGAACACAAAATTCTCTCCCAACAAACACCTCTTGGCCGAATTCTTCATGAAAGGGGGGGGTATTTATAGGCCTTGATATTTCAAAATGCCGAAAATGCCCTTCGGGAAAAAGATGCGATCTCGGCCGTTCATTTTTTTCTACTTTACACGTGGACAAATCTTAGGGCACTCACCATAAGAAAGTGACACATGTAGGGACACCTAATCACCATGTGATTTTCATGTGGAAAATAAATATTATTTTATTATTTTGTCTCTTATTTCCCTTTATGCCCTTGAACAATGTGGAAAATTCCAACTTTGTCCTCTCCTTCTAATTTTGGCCGAATTATTGCTCTTAATATTGGAAAAAATATGACTCATCCAATAATCAGTGCAATCCACTGATTATTTGTGTATTTCCGGCCCGATTTTCCAACAATCCTGTCCAATTTACTGTCACAAAATTCTGATTTCAACACCTCATTAAATTCCCCTCATTCCAAGGGTAATCCATGATTTTTCTCAAGTTCTATCTCCCTCTATAATTTTCTAAATTTTATTCTGTCAAAAATCACTATTCTACCGATAATAATTCGGTAATAAATATCCTTTAAGCTAACCTTTGTACATCCAAAGGTGGGAAATAATTTTATAAATTAGGATAATATGTCACATAATTTATCCATATTTTTCCTTGAATTTTTGAGGCCTCTATATATTTTAAATAATGGAAATTGGCTAATTTTCCTTAATTAGCCAAAAATTCCAATAATTACATATAATTTCCTGACAAATTATTTTTAATCTCATATTCATCTTCTAAGCCTCAAACATTATTCTGTACCCTCCTTTCTATTTTTCATAATTTTCTGGGAATTTTTCAGGAAATTTGGACATTATTTCCAATACTGCCCTTTCTTAACTGATCTTTTCAGAAATGACCGTTATGTCCCTATCCTGATTTTTCCTCATAGCCTGGATCCTCTACCAGTCTACTATACTACTTGGCCTTAGTCAGTCACAAATCATTCATCAGTTAGAATAAAATTATCAGGGTGTGACAGGTGGGCTAATGACGGGCTATTTGAGGTGGTTATATTTAAAAAGAAGGGTTGGCTCGAAGTAGCTATCATTGTTTTACTTAAGGACATTAGTAGCATGGAAAAGGTCAGTGATTAGGTATGGGAAAATGATGTTGTTGGTGAGTTTAGGGGTATTTATGGCATCATGGAGGGTTGATTAAATAGTGTTCGCTAAATCAAACAATTGGCTAGACATAAGGAGGTAGATGTATAAGGCTTAGCGCTTAGGGATGTTAGTAAGGTGGGTAATGGGTAGGATGTTGTTGCAAACCACGTGCGGCCAAAGATGTGCCTTAGGCCAAAATTCAGATCGCTTGGGATAGAGTTTTGCGGTGCAGGGGCGATGCTAGCTTACTCCCTCATGATAGAGGGTTTCAACCACAGTGACAAAGGGATAGTTGTGTTTATATTCCGCATAACAATAATGGCAACAAGGTAGAAGATGGTAATGGTAGCGGATGTTATCAGCGATAAAGGAATAGTGAACACAGACATTATGAAAATCAATGATCATAGAGCCATGAAATTGAGCATAAGCATAGAAATAGCGAACAAAGGCATCATTGTCCATGGAATGCTATTGGACCAAACCAGTTAGTTGGGATACTTGAAGTTGGTGGACAAAAGGGTTATTTGGGGGGTCTAAGGGGAAGGGTCGCTCCTTAAGGAGAGGTCTCTGATCAATTTTTTTCATAAAGTTCTTCAAAGCTATACTCATCCCCAAAATCAAATTCACACAGAGGTGTAGGGTTCTTGGTACTAGGCATTTTCCTGAAACACAACACACACTTAAGTAATCTAAACACATACAAACAAGATAACAACAAAATCTACCCTAGAAAAACCAAAAGTGACAACCTAGGCAATAGCAAGTGGTTATCGAATGATTCAAAGGTTTTCAAATAACCAAAAACTTTCAAAATTGGACAGAAAGATCACAGAAAAACAAAATACACTATGAATAATTAAATAACCTAAGGGCTACGTTGCCACATCCAGTAATATGGCAATTAGAGATACAAAATATTCCTAAAAAATTAAGGGCCAAAAAAGATAAGGAGAAATAGAAGAATTTTAGTGGAAAATATTTATTATGATTTTCCAAGTTAAAGGTAAAGGTTTGACTAATTAAGGAAAATTGGTCAAAGATAATTATGGAAAAATATTTTCAAGCCTTAGAAAATTAAGAAAAAATAAGGATAATATTCTTTGAGAATTATGTAAGAGTATATAATTGGTTTTGTGACCAAATTACCCTTAGAGAAATTACAAAGGAATTTAAGGGTAATTTAGGCTAATTTAAGGGCTTTTATTTGGAAAATTCCAAATAAATGTATTTAAGGTAGGAAAAATTCCAAGAAAATTCTTATGATGTCCCAAGAAATTATAAGAGATATTGGGATTAAAAAGAGTCCCTCAAGTATCCAAGATTTTTCCTAATTCCTTCAAAAAGTGAAAAAATCACTAAAGAGAAGGAAATTAGTTTTCCTTTTTATTTTATTATTGGGAATTTAATTTTGAGACAAAGAGGGCATTTTGGGAAGATAAAAATGAGGAGAATAAATTATGGATCTAATAAAAAATAATTACACAGGCCAGAGTACTGTAATTATAGAAAAGAAATTAAATCTAGAGTCAAAGTGCATTGATAAAGTGAAAACTAGAGTCTTGCACTTTAAATGGCTCGCATTTTGTCATGTGTCAAGCCCCTAATAGAGAGGATTTGAGTTTGCCAAGTGTCACACCTCAAATAGAGAGGATTTTGACTTTTGGTAATTAATTAGTTTGGATTTAATTAATTAAGAAAGAGAAAGTAAGAGTAAAGGGGGTAATGACACTTGTATCTTCAATTAATGAGGTAGTTGGGATATGAAACATCTTACCTTTAACCCCTCAGAGTATATGTTTAGAAGTGTTATGATTCAACCAGATCAAGAAACAAGCCCACAGATTGAAAATTTGCAACAAAATTAAAACATTTCCTAAACTTTCAGTCCAAGTCACGACTTGGCACCTCTAGGTTGTGACTTGAGTCCACAGAATGTTCGGGTTGTGACTTGGTATTTTCTGGTCATGACTTGACGTCACAGAGGCCATTTTTGCTTCCTGGTTGTGACCTCAACTTCCCAGGTTGCGACTTGGGGTCACAAAGAGCTTTCAGCTACTATTCACTAAGCATTTTTCAGATTACAAGTCTAACTTTCGAAGGGCATAACTCTTAGTGCACACATCCGTTTTAAGTGATCTACCACTTGTTTTAAACCTCAAGATGTGTCTTTAATCATGCCAAATTTTATGAGCAGAATCAATCATTTGCATCATTTTTATTTACCACTATTTTGTTGCTCAATTAGGGATAATTTATCCCCTTAACTTGAACTAACAGCTCATGATTAAGTCTTTTCATACATAATACCATTCCATTCATACATTATATATTCCCATTCATTATTACAGCCAATTACACAAGCCAACATCATCATTTATCATCACATACCATTAATAGCACATTTACAACATACATTGGTATACAAAGTGTACAACATGATGTAATACATTTCTTAAATTCTTTCCTCTCTTTCTTGCTCAACTTCTTGAATTCTTCTTCCAATCTCTTGTAGCTATTATGGTTGGTTAAGGGAGGATAAGATTCAGGAGAATCTCAGTAGCAAACAATAACCACCTAAACATACATGACAAGCTTGGCACTCATAACATGCTTGTAACTTAACATTTCTATAACATAGTAACATGTTTGGAAATAATAATGCATTAACCATAAAACACATAGGCCTATGACACATTCAAAACATATTCACAATCACAATGTGTGAGTTCATAAAATCATATAAACACAGAACATGTCACATGTGCAAGCAAATACCAAGCACATAAGAATAGGGTAAAGTTTGCTACCTTAAGTCATTAAGCTTTCTTCTTACTCCCTTTTGCTTCCAACCATTAAGGTTGCTTGGTTAACCACATCCAAAGCTTCTCTTGAATGCCTCAAGATCCTAATCACAACCATAAGGGTCACATTACTCATTAGGACCAAGAATTAGACAATATGGAAGACTTATGTCCTTAAACTTAATCCCTTTTTTCTTAATCTATAATGTAGTGTTCTAGCTTTGAAAAAATTGTTCCCTTAGGCTAATCCCACACAATCTTACATAAGGAATCCAAATATGAGCTTAGATTCATCAAAATCCAGCTTCTTCCCCTAGTCCTAGGCCAAAACTGAAATCTGTCACTTAATTTCCAGTTTTGATTCCAATGCTTCTAACTTCATTCTTTCATCTTATCCCTACACAATTTTTCATTTTAAACACATTGAAAGTATCAAAATCATCAAAATCACATCCTAGGCATAAGAAATAGATCTGGCTGAAGCATTTTCTCAAGTTACACAATCATGAAATTCAACTAATTTCAGCATAAAACCACTTGATTCTTGTTTCTTTTAAGCCTTTAAACATTATTCTAACATTAATTTCATCTCCCCCTATTCTTAAGAATTTCGTGCAGCATGTCCCCCTAGAGTTTCAAGCTCCTAAAAATCATTAAAATCCATAACTGAGCTCAACAACAACAAGGGTAGTGAAAACTACATCAAAAACCATGAACATACCTTATTTTGGAGCTTGATCTTGCATATGACCACTTGGCCTTTCTTTCTCCCTCTTCTTTCTCTCTCTAGAAACCATTTTTCTAGAGCTTCCCCATGTTTCCATGAGATTAGGATGAAAATGAGGGAGGGGCGGGGATATTTATAGAAAACAAGACTGAATCTCCACCGTTGATCTTAAAAATGTGTGGCTTGATCTGGATCGTCCATTTTCTCTTTTAATCTTATGGTGACAAGTGTCCTATGAGATCATGCCTACCTCATCATGATTACATCATGCTTACCTCATCAAGCCAAATGTCCTAATCCAACAATACACGTGTCTTGCATCCGGCCGTACAAGTGTCATCCATCTTTCCCCATCTGACCGTACACTTGTCTCTTCCATATTCTTTTATCATTTGGGCATTAAAATAAGATAGAAATTATATAAAATTCGTGCAAAATGCAACCTTTAGGCATTCCTCCACTTATCTTGCCATTCTGCACCGTATATGGTAATTTTTCGGGTCCTGACTTATCCGGGACCACTGGGACATGTTCTGGTACCTTTTTCTCACCTCAAATAAATCCACATGGCATTATATAACATGCCCAAAGAGGGAGTGATGCTCTTCCCTTGTTCTTCTATTAAAATAATTAAAATAATTAATCATATTTATTTCAAAGTGATCTTGACCGAATTCTTTGTACTGGTCCACAACTCCGAGAATCTATCTCCGGGTACCAATACTATTTATTCATTACAGGGAACTCCTCTAATTTTTCTTAAGTCAAATGTCAACCTCTAGACATTTGACTTTGACTTTTCCGGGATAGCATGTAATAAGCTTTAGATTCCATTAAAGCCAACCTCTTTGCTTTCTGGGGACGGAATTATTTTTAAAACCTGTGTTAATTCCTCAAGTATTTTTTCCCATTTTCTTCCAATTATATGAGGCCCCCTATACTTTAAATAATTCATTTTCAGTAATATTTAAAATTAGTCAAAACCCTGGGAATTCTACAAATTCCTTCCAAGGGCATTTTCATCATTTTTAGCCTCATACAGGCCTTTGAACCTTATTCCTATTTTTCTAAAATTTTTCTAAAGTGTTTAGGCCTTAACTTACCATTTCCCATTTTATGGGATCTTTCAGGGATTTTCGGGCATAATTTTCATTTTTACCCTTACTAGCTCGAAACTTTAAAAAATTACAATTTTACCCCTGGTTTGGTTTAACCTCAAAATTCACCTCATTGAGGCTTCTAACAAAACCTTTGGCCCAGATTTATCTTTATTTCTCATTTATAAGGCTTAAGACTTCATCCAAGTCTCTAACTTCCTCTTTTCTCGGTCCTAGCAAACTTTCCTTTTACGATTTAGTCTTTGGGAATCTTGCTGTCCTTCCAAGGAATCTCTAGGACCTCTGCTAAAAAGGGTTTGGTAGTCTGCCCATTTCAAGCTAATTTTAGTACTTCTAGGCCTAAAAATCAAGATGTGACAGGATATTTTGTGCACATTAAATGAGCTCTTCCTCCCCATTTTTGCTGATTAAGTTTCGGCCAAAGAAAGGGCAAGAGGAAAAAGAGAGAGTTTCAAGTAGAATCAAGAGAAAAGAGACCAACTTTAATCGTCCAACCAAGACCTTAGGTTAGTTTTTGGTTCCAAGTTGTTCCTTTCCTTGTTTGCTTGAGTTGTTGGTTAAAATTTCTAGTTCTCCCTTTTTTCTTGTGCTGGCCGAAATGATGATTGTGGAGGGGAGGGAGTTTGGTTGTTAAAACTTGGTAGAACACTTCAAAGCATGGTTTTTCCTAGTGGTTTCAAGTGATTGTGGGTTGTTTTTAAAGTGATTTCCTTGTTGTTTTTCATGACGACCAATTCGGCCAAGGCCAGAACTAGACCCTAGGATGTGTTTTTCTTTGTTTTGGTGCTTCCATTGTGTTTAAAATGAAAATGTTGTAGGGTAAACCTAAAGAATAAGTGTTGGAAGCATTAAAATCAAAGTCGTAATTTTTGGATAATAAACCCTATTTGGTTTGGTCAAGAGAAAACTGGTAAAAGGAAGTTTCTTCTCTTAAATCCAAGTAGATATTTGGAATCTACATGAAAAATCATGTAGGAATGAGTCAAGGAGGAATTTTTAGGGTTAAGGAAACAAACTCTAAAAATTTAAAGAACAAAGGTGGGAGCTTTAAGGGACAAGGGTTGTCCTTGAGGTGTATTTTTGTTTTTGCTTGGTTTAGTTGATGATTGTTGGTGCCCTTTTTGTGGATTGTCATGTTAGGGTTTGGCATTTGTGAAAGCAAGGAAGAAGAATAAGAAAATCAAGAGCATTTGGAGAAAGGGAGCAAAGTTGAATCTAACTACTAAAATTAACTTTGCATTGTTGATTATTGTATGATTAATTACTATTATGTGGATGAACTTTCTTGATTGTGATATGGTTGCTCTTTGTACTTTCTTGCTTTGGCCTTTGCATGATTGAGTGTGCCAAATGATAAGCATGCTAATTCACTAATAGTACTAATATGGTTATGCATAATAATGATGCTTATTGATGATATAGTTGGTTAATTTTGCTATTGAGATTTCTCGAAATCTCATCCCCTAAATGCAATCTAACATTTTAGGGCCTGAAGCCTCCAAGGGCAAGCTACAGATTGAAGGTTAATTATGGTGCCAAACCATAAAAATTCATGGACTTTTGGTTATGTAAATATTCTGCTGGGACAATGCTATAAACCTAACTACACTGCCAACTTTGAGCATCGTTTTGACTAAGTTGCTGAACGCTTTTAATCACAAAATTTGGCATGATTGTAGATCACGTTCTAAACTTCATTTTGATGGCTAGCACATTAAAAATGGCCACTACACGATTTTTAATGATTTTTCAAAATTAAGGTCCGGAATCTGAGAAAAGAATTTTTACCAAAAGGACAGTGGTGACTTTCACAAAAACCTGACACTTTCTCAAATGGAATTGGTTCACAAGTTTATTTTTCCTTCAAAGAGCATTCAAAGAGCTTTTTACAAAATTTTGAGCCACTCTATTTTCATTTTTCTAGATTTTATGATTTTACAGATTTGGACCAGAAAACTAGATTTTTACCATATGAACAATAAAAATCCAAAAATTAGCGTTTTCTTGAAAAAGTTGAGCCCAAGAACATCCAATATGGTCAAAAATGGTTCTAATTGAACCCTAAGTCAATCTGATAGCAAGGTGTAACGTACGCAACCTAAAACTGAAACAAGAAAAAAAAACTCAACCCAACAACTAAACAAAGGAACTAAACAGAGAAACAAATAAACCTAAACCAGAACAGAGAAACTAGAGGAACAGAAAAGCAAAGGAAAGGAGAGGAAGAAAACTTACACAAAGGAAAGGATGCCTACATAGAGATAAAGGAAGCAGCAATGGAGAAGATTGACAATGAAGAAACACAAAAGGCTAGGGAAAGAAGAGGGCGACATGAGAGAAGAAAGGGTTGTAGTGAAGGTGAGGAGGGGAGGAATTGAGAGGAATGAAAATATGAAGAGATGGTGGAAGGAGGCCGATAGTTTCAGTAACGTATGGAGAGCGTGGAAGGTTAAGGGTAGTAGGGGAGTGAAAAGATGAAAGTGGAGTGAAAGAATATGAATGGGTAGGCAGTTAGGAGGGGTAGAATGATAATTGGATTATTTAAAAGTAGGGTTAAGATGAATGAATATGCGTAGGATTCAACACTTCACTGCGGTGAAAGATTAAGTTCACCTTAGCGAAAGCGTCTCGAGAGGAAAAAAGAAAAAAGAAAGGATACTTCACTGCGGCAAAAGTGTCCCAAGAAGAACACAACTAAAGCTTGGGGACTTGGTCGCAGTGAAAGCAGATATTCACTGTGGCGAAAGTGTCTTGAGAGCAACACACACAAATTAGGCAATCTTTACCACAGCAAAAGATTAAGTTTACCATAGTGAAAGTAACCTGAGACACACAACAGAAAGCAAAGACAGGTAGGATGAAACATCCTACCTTTAACCCTTCAGAGTACGTGTTTGGAAGCATTATGGTTCAAGCAGATCACGACACAAGCTCGTAGACTAAAATTTCAACATAATTACTCGAGTTACTATTCACTGTTTAAATTCCAGATTACAGGTCCAATTTCAAAAATTCATAACTAATTCTATAAAAACTGTATTGAGGTGTTCTAAAATTCTACAGAAAGGTCCTTCAATTCTCTTTAAGAGAAAAATATCAAACTAGACTTATCCATGACCAATTCGTACAGTTTAATCAATAAAAATTACTATTCATTTGGTAAATTCGGGAACTCCCAGATTCTATGCCTTAACTTTGAAAATTCGTATCTCTATGTGTACACATCCAATTAAGGTGATATAGCTCTCATATTAAAGCCTAGGATGTGTACTATAACTCTGCCAAATTTTGTGGCTTAACTCATTCATTTGGTAGGTCAAACTGGAGCTACAAACTCACTGCCCAGGACCTACGTTTTATCTCTTAATCTCTTTTTACTTTAATTCTTTCTATTTCTTTGGCATACATAAATTGGGTTTACACTTTCCCAATAATCCTCATACATTTCTAATCATACCATAAACATTGTAATTACATACATGGCATTATTGGCATCCATAACATAGATTACAAAATAGAAGAATTATACATTGAATAATAACATCATTCATTAACATCAATAATTCTCCACTTCCTTCTCCTTGCCTCTCATACCATTATTGCCCACCATTGATTAACCTAAATAGTTGGTTAGGGAGGGGTGAGATTCAGGGGAATCTTAGTAGCAAACACTACCCATAAGCATGCAAGACATAATGCAAATGCATGACATGTTATAACATGAACACATGAATGCCATGGAAAGTAAGCTACAACATTTCATGCTTTCATAACATATAGCCAAGGCAAAACATAACATAAACTTGCAAACATAACTTTGCAAATATTTCATCATAGCTTAGTCACATCATGGCAACACAATCACATCATGCAAGCATACATATCAAGCACACAATATAGGTAAGTTCACTACCTTGTAACATAGCTTTCCTCTTGCTTTTCCTTTGATTCCATTATCTTTCCAACCCTATGGATTTTCAGTCAACACCATTAAACATCATCTTGGATGTTCCAAGGTCCTAAAAATATCAATACATGACGTAAAACAATTATTAGAATCAAGTCATCAACTTATCTCTACTTGATTCTTTCTTGAACATACTTGAACTCTAACTTTTGAGTTTCAATTCCAACCTTCCTAAAATTATTTTCACACACTATCCTCACATAATTTTGTATATAGAATCCATTTCCAAGCTCAAAATAATGAAAATCCAATCCTAACCATTCAGAACAGTCAAGGCCGAATAGAATCACAAACTAAGGGAAAGTTGGCTTTCTTGCAAAATCAACATAGAACCACTTGATTCTTGTTGTTTCCAAGCCTTTAAACATGCTTTTAACATCCATATCATCTTGTCCTATTCCAATAAATTTCATGCAGCACCTCCCCATAGGATTTCAATCATCAAAAATCGAATCAAACCAACCACCAGCTCAAAAATAACAAGGGAGGTAGAAACTACATCAAAAACGACACACATACCTTGTTTTAGAGCTTGATCTAGCTTGGGATCACTTAGGGATTCTTTCTCCCTCTTCTTTCTCTCTCTAGAAACCATTTTTCAAGAGCTTCCCCATGGGTTCAAGGAGCTTAGACGAAATGCAGGGGTGGGGTATTTATAGAAAGCTAGAATAAATCCTGGCCGTCGGTTCCAATTCGATCTTGGCCATCCATTCTTTCTTCTTGAATAAGTAAGCTTTCTCTCCAAGAAATGTGACACTTGTCTAGGGTGATGTCATCTTGATGACATCATGCTTACATCATCAAGTCACGTGTCTTGCATCCAACCGCACACGTGTCTTGCATCCAACCATACACGTGTCTTGCATCCAACCGTACACATAAGCCCTTCTTTTCCCATCTAACCATGCACTTGTCTCTTCCATATTCCTTCATCATGTTGGCATTAAAATAGGGAGGAAATTAATATAAAATTCGTGTAAAATATAGCCCTTAGGCATTCCTCTACCTATTTTGCCATTTTGCACCGTATCGGGTACTTTTTTGAGTCTTGACTGACCCGATACCATTGGGACATATTCTGGCACTATTTTCTCATCTTAATTAAGTACATATATGGTGCCATCTTAGAGGAGCATAGATGAAAATAATTAGCTCTACGACAGGGTGCTTAACCTTACTGAGTCACGCAGTAGAGATTTCACTATAATGAGTAGACAAAGGACTGTCTAAAATATTCCCGTACTGCATTCTGATTTTTATGCTGTCCATAAATATCTTCTGTTGACTCATCATGATGACTCGTAGGTGTCATGATTGCATTTAGTGACTCAGCATACTGACTCAACGCCGTCATGATGGTCTTTAGATATTTTCTTTCTTCTTTTCCCATAAATATTATTAAATAATACTTAATCGGGGTTACCTTCTCCGAATTCTTTCTATCGGCTCGTAACTCCGTTGATCTGTCTCTGGGTTTCATTCTTTCCCTTTTATCATGAGAAATTCCTCTAATTTTTCTCGGGTCAAAAGTCAAACTATGGACAGCTATTTTGACTTTCCCGGGATATGGTATAAATAGGCTTTAAATTTAATTAAAGCTAACCTTGTCAGTTTCTGGGGACGGAATTAATTTTACAATCTATGTAAATTCCTCAACTACTGTTCCCCATCTTTTCCTGATTATTTGAGGCTGTCTCATAGCTTAAATAATTCAATTTAAATTACTATCTCAAATTGTCCAAAACCCTGGAATGACTTCTAGGAATTTCTGTCATTTCTAGCCTTATATCGGCTCTGGGATCCTATTCCCATTTTTTTAGAATTTTTCTAAGTCATTTGGGCTTTTTTTGCTAACTCTGAGCATTGGCCGACCAGAACTTTATTATTTACAATTAGATCCCTACTTGGCCTAAGAATCTTTTCTTTGCAATTTGGTCCCTCCTTAGGCCAAACCTTCGGAACCATCTCTTGCAAGTTTCTGGCATAACCTCTGGCCCTTAGTTGTTTCTAGTTTGTCATTCTTTAGTCCCCGAACACTATTATTTTACACATTTACCCTTAGAAAATCTCTTTTTCCTTCCGAGGGATCTCCGGGACTTTCATTGCATTGGACTTAGTAATCATCCTTTCCTTGTGCTATTACTTGTATCTATGAGCCAAAATTTAGGATGTTACATAGGATAGATAAAGTAAACTTGACAAAAACAAAGGAGATAAGCTGGATACTCAAGAAACTTTTAAGTGCACATAATAAGATCAAAAGGTGCCAAATAAGCTTAAAACAAGGTAGCACAACACACAGTCAAAAGTAGCGATCTTTCTCCAGACAATAAAATCAAATCATTTATCAGCTTGTATCACTATGACAAGTAAGCATAGCAGGAAAAAAGCAGAAGGCATAACTAAAGGAGATATTATTGAATTGAAAACTGCTAACTACACTAAAACTAAGCTACTATTATACTGAAGGAGTTTCTCCCCCACACTTATTTAATAGACTAAGCAAGCAAGTGAAGGAAAGAAACAACCTGGGAGTTAAGGAGGGTTTTGATTCTCATGGTAGAGCTTCAATAGATGAACATTGACTTTAAGTTTGGCTCCGTTCTCTTCATTTACAAGCTCCACCATGCCAAAGTTGTGCACCTTCATGACTGTGTATGGTCTGTCCCAATAGGTGTTGAATTTTCCTTGTTTGAGGGTAAAGCAAGGCTTATACAACAACACTCTATCTCCCACTTTAAAGTGCTTCCTTAGAATTCCTCTGTCATGCACAAACTTTGTCTTCTCCTTATAAAGTCTGGAGTTTTTGTAAGCCTTTAGTCTCAGCTCCTCTAATTCTTGCAATTGCAGCTTAATCTCTATTTTAGAAGATTCTATATTCATGTTACACTGCTTGACTGCCTAATATGCTTTGTGTTCCAACTCCGCTGGCAAGCGGCAAGCGGCAAGCTTTACCGAAGACCAAGTAGTAAGGAGACATGCTGATCAGAGACTTGTATGTAGTTTGGTAGGCTCACAGAGCCTCTTCCAAATGTAAGCGCCAGTCTTTCTTGGAAGGCTTCACTATCTTTTCCAGAATATGCTTCACTTCTCTATTTGAAATTTCAACTTGACGATTGGCTTGGGGGTGATAGGCAGTGGAGACTTTGTGAGTAACACCAAATTTTGAAAATAGGTTATCAACAATCCTATTACTGATAGAACCCAATCTTTATTTGGTTTTCTCAAGTGTTTTCTAATGTTTTGCAACACTTTTACCCTCATTATGCATACATTTCTATCCATTTGATTACATTGAGTCATGCATTGCATTTTGCTGTTTAAGGAGTAAAATGGGTCATTTTTCTCTCCTCAATTCTAATTGCCTTGATCTATAAACAGTTGGTCTTTACAAAGCTCTTTGTTGTGATTTTCAAGCAATTGGAGAAAAACCCAAGAACCAAGATAGAGCATGGATAGAGCCAAAATGTTACAAGAACCAAAACACAAGAGTTTAGAGTGTTCTGCCTCCCCAGGTTGTGACATGGACTTCTGAGGTTGCGACCTGGATACCCTTTCAATAAAACTACGCGTTTTGGACCTAAGTCAAGAGAAAGGCTCTCTGTTTTCCAGGTTTGGGTTACTGATTCAAAGAGTTCATTGCGGCTAAAGTATGGCTTTGCCACAGTGAACTATTCCTAAGAGGTATTTTGCTTGATGATGTGTTTTTGTTATGGAAAATTCAACTTGTGGCCATGGTGAACCTTCCCCAAGAGGTCGTCTAGGGATAATCTTGACTTTGTTGTAACGAAGGCATGAATTGGCTGTAGTGAAGTGTGGCATTGTTGATGCTATTGCTCTTGTGTGCTGCATTTTCTTGGTCTTCACTCTTGGCTCTATGTCTTGAGTGTCCTGAAATGAAAAGCAATGTGGAGAATCTATTTCCAAGCTCAAAACAATCAGAATCCAACTCCTTCCCCCCTCTTCTGGTTTGACCGAAACATAGGTGCTTTATGTCCAAAATTTTCATTTTCAATTCTAATGCTTCCAAATATGTTTTCTACATATATCCCTACACAAAATCATCATTTAAACTTATTGGAAGCATCAAAATCATCAATTTCCAGACCCATCATAAATTTCCAATCATGGCAGAAACATACACAAATGAAAGGGGAAGTTGGATTTCTCCAAGAATCAATATCAAACCACTTGATTCTTGTTGTTTTCAAGCTTTTAAACATGTTTCTAACATCTGTTTCATCTTTCTTTAACCTTATCAATTTCGTGCAGCACCTTGGCTTGGGGTTTAACCAACAAAAAATCCAACCAAACCAACCACCAAGCTTACAAAGAATAAGGGAAGTGGAAACTAGATCAAAATCTATAAACATACCTTGATTTGAGACTTGGATTAGCATGGGATCCTTTGCTTTTTCCCTTCCCCTTCTCCTCTCTTGCTATTTATTTTTCTCTCTCTTCCCCCATGAATGGCCGAAACATTGCAAGCATAAGGGGTATGGATATTTATAAAGGATTTGGACAAATCCTAGCCTTTGATTCCAAGTTAATCCTAGCTGTTGATCTTTGTTTCTTCCCCAAAAAATTTGCCACATGTGCTGCATTCTCTCTCTCCTATTAATCAGCATTTTCCTGCCCAAAATATCTTCAAAATTTCAGACCAAGTGGAAGGGAAACAATCAACCACATATGCAAGCTTATTTCACAAGCTTACTTGAGATATTTTGCAAAGTCATGATTAAACCTTATCCAACCAACTTGACCATGTGCATGGGCCTAGGGAGCACGAAATTCTCTGATTTTTTGGGCTAACTAAGTGCCCCAAATCTCGTTTGGAAGCAATGGGATTAATCTAGTTCAATCCCAACCATAATCTTTTACTCGATTTTCTCCTTTTAGGCCTTTATTAGAAAAAATAGATCGGGGCCTCCAAAAATTATTTTTTTCCATGAAAAATCCAAATTTAATATAGAAGTATGATTTGGAAAGTTTGGGGATTTTTCATAACCTCTAACTATTTATTTCACTTTTTTCTCTGAAATCGGGTTTTACCGATAGAATTTCAGAAGCAAATTCCCCATAAATTATTTCCTTTATTTCCAATACTTGGAAAAAATTTTATAAATTCACATGTATTCCCAAGGAACTTACCCATATTTTTCCTTGAATTATTGAGGCCCTTATATAATTAAAATAATTATATTTCCTTAATTCTCACTATTTTCTTCAAAAATCACTATTTTTGAGAAAATGTCGCAATAATTTATTTTGGGTTATTTTCACTCCCAAAACATCATATATGACTCAAAAACCCCTAATTTACCCTTTTTCTATTTTTAGGGAATTTTTGAGAATTTCTCATAAATTTACCATTTTGACCCTCAAGGAACCTGACATTGTCAGTCCGGATCCCTTCTGGGTTTCTGAGCTTTACCAATGTATCTTCCATTGACTCTTAACTTAATCTCCTCATGGTATACTTATAGAGAAAGGAATATCCCATCCCTTTCTCCTTAGTGACGTAATTAATTAAATAATATTTAATCAGAGTCGGTTTTGCTGAATTCTTTTCTACTAGCTCATAACTCCGTCGATATGTCTCTGGGTTTCATTCTTTCCATTTCATTACAGGGAATTCCTCTAATTTTTCTCAGGTCAAAAGTCAATCTGTAGACAGTTATTTTGACTTTCCCTAGATATGGTATAAATATGCTTTAAATTTAATTAAAACTAATCTTGTCAGTTTCTGGGGAGGGAATTAATTTTACAATCTGTGTAAATTCCTGAACTACTGTTCCCCAGTTTTTCCTGATTATTTGAAGCCGTCTCATAACTTAAATAATTCAATTTAAGTTACTATCTCAAATTGCTCAAAACCCTAGAATGGCTTCAGGGCATTTCCGTCATTTCTAGTCTTATATCGTCTCTGGGATCATATTCCCATTTTTTTGAAATTTTTCTAAGTCATTTGGGCCCTTCTTGCTAACTCTGAGCAATGGCTGACCAGAACTTTTATGATTTACAATTAGGTCCCTACTCGGCCTAAGAATCTTTTTTTTTTGCAATTTGGTCCCTCCTTAGGCCTAACCTTCAGAACCATCTCTTACAAGTTTCTAGCATAACCTCTAGCTCTTAGTTGTTTCCAGTTCGTTATTCTTTAGTCCCCGAACACTATTGTTTTACACATTTGCCCTTGGAAAATCTCTTTTTCTTTCTGAGAGATCTTTGGAATTTTCGTTGCATTGGACTTAATAATCATCCTTTTCTTGTGCTATGACTTGTATCTATGAGTCAAAATTTGGGATGTTACAAGACCAGCTAGTTGGTGCTAGTATGTTCTCTGAGATTTGGTTACCACCAACTCAGGATTAGGCCTAATGATGTCCCCAAGGCAACGTTTAGAACTCGCTATGGACACTATGAATTCTTAGTGATGCCATTTGGAGTGACGAATGCACCTTGTGACATTTATGGACTACATGAATAGGATCTTTCGTCCTTATTTAGATCTGCTCATAGTGGTATTTATTGATGACATCCTCATGTATTCCAAGTCTCTTGAAGAGCATGAGACGCACTTGAGAATTTTCCTAGATACCTTGAAAGAGAAGCAGCTTGTTGTCAAACTTAGCAAGTGTGAGTTTTGGCTACAAGAAGTCTGTTTTCTCAGCTGTGATTTCCCAAGAGGGAGTGGTGATCAACCTTAGTAAGATTAAGGCAGTACTTAACTAGGAGAGACCTAAGTCAGTGACTGAGATCAAAAGTTTCCTCAAACTAGCGGGGTATTACAAAAGATTCATTAAGGACTTCTCTCAAATTACTCTTCTGCTGACCAAGCTAACTAGGAAGAAGCAGCCGTTCTTGTGGGATGAGAAGAGTGAGGCTAGCTTTCAGGAGCTGAAGAGAAAGCTCACCTCTACTCCTGTACTTGTACTCCTTGACCCTTCACTGTCACATCTTACTATTATATTGACTTGGGTTTCTTTCAAAATCATTTTAGACCACATTGGATGGTCTTGAGCTTACTTTTTACCATAAAAACACTAAATTTCAGATTTTTACTATTCATTGGGTAAAAATCCAGTTTTTCTTGCCCAACTTCAAAAATTCATAACTTATTCGAAAAAAATCCAATTGGGGTGGTTCAAAATTCTACTTAAATCTCTTTAAGTTCTCTTTCAAGAAAAAATAATCTCATTGTCCAATTCCTTATGAGAAAGCGTTAGGTTTTTGAGAAATGCAACACTGTCCATTTGCCAAAAACCCTGATTCCCAGATTCTGACCATTAACTTTAAAAAATCATTATAAATCGTATACTAGGCCATTTTTAACGTATTAGATATCAAATTGAAGCTCAGGACGTTATATTTTATCATACAAAATTTCATGATTAAACGCGTTCAGAAGCATAATCAAAAAGTTTCATGAACTAGTCAGGGTCAGTGTGCTTACAACACTGTTAGTTTAATATGTACATAACCAAAATGAGTTCACGAAATTTTGTGGCTAAACCCCATAAATTAGCCTTCAATCTGCAGCTTTCCCTTGGAGGATTCAGGCCCTAAAATGTTAGATTGCATTTATGGAATGAGATTTCATTGAAATCCCAATAGCAAATTGACCAACTATATCACCAAGCAAGCATCATTATTATGCATGATCACATTAGCTACTATTGGTGAACTAACATGCTTATTAATTGGAAAACTCAATTATGCAAAGGCCAAAGCAAGATACTATAAAGAGCAGCCACATAACAATCAAGAGAGCTCAACCACAATAATAGCAATTAACCATACAATAATCAACAATGCTAGTTAGTGGTAGTAGCTAGGTTTAACTTGTTACCTTGCTCCAAAAGCTTTAGCTTTTCTTCTTTCTCCTCTTTTCCTTTACAAATATCAAACCCTAACAATGCAATCCATCAAAAAGGGCAGCAAGAATCATTATTCAACCATGAAAAAGCAAGAACATAAATCAAAATGATTCTTGAACCATAAAGCTTCCTCCTTTGTTCACTATTTTTAAACTTGGTTCTCTTTAACCCTAAAAATCACTTATTGACTTGTTCCTACATGGATTTTCATGTAGATTCCAAAAATAGGCTTAGATTTTTGAAAATAAAATTACTTCTTCCAGCCACAACCTGACAGAACCACTAGAGGTTTTAAACCAAAAATCACAACTTTGCTTTTAAGCTTCCAACACTTGTTCCTTTTAGTTTACCCTACACCATTCTTCATTTTAAGCATCATGGAAGCCTTAAAAATTGAAAAACTCCTCCTAGGGTTCAGTTCTTCACTTGGCCGAAAAGATCACTCAAGAAAACAACCATGAAAAATGCTTTAAAACAACCTATAGTCACTTGCAAACACTAGGATCTAGCTTGTGTTGTGTGTCTTAATAAGTGTAATGAGCAAAACTCCTTTCCCCTTTTTATTAATCAGTTCAGCCAGCCACAAAAAGAGGGAGGGGACAGATTTTTCAACCATAAAAAGGGAAGAAAAGAAAGCAAAACACATCTAGAATCATGAACTCACCTTAGATCCTTGCTTGTATGACCAAAGGTGCTTGCTTCTTCTTGTTTTTCTCTCAAGCTCTCTCTTTTTCTCTTATTTTCTCCCTTGGCCGAACTCCCATATGAAAATAGGGGAGAGAAGAGCTTGATTAATGGTCCCAAAATATCTCAACCACCTTCTTTAATGATAGTCCAAGTGTCATTACCCTGCTAAATCTTGATCCCTCTTTCATAATTAACAAAATTCCAAATGAAATTAATTACTAAAGTCAAGATCCTCTCCATTTGAAGAATGACACTTGGCAAATTCAAATCTTCTCCTTCAAGAGCTTGACGCATGGCTCAATATGATCCGTTTGATTTGCAAGACACCCATCTTGCTTTATCAGTATACCTTAGGCTCTGAGTTTAACTTCTTTTCCATAATTACAGTAACCTAGCTTCTGCAATTATTTTCTGTCAGATCCTTAATTTAATCTCCTCATTTTTATCTTCCCTAATTGCCCTCTTTGCCTCAAAATCAATTTCCTAATAATTAATTAAAAAGGAAAATTATTTTCCTTCTCTTTAGGGATTTTTCCACTTTTCATCATTATTTGGAAAAATCTTGGATACTTGAGGGTTTTCATTTAATTCCATAATTCCTTATAATTCCTTGGGATCTCATAGGAATTTTCTCAAAATTTTATTCCCCTTAAAAATATTTATTTGGAATTTTCCAAATAAAATCCCTTAATTAGCCTAAATCACCCTTAAATTCTCTTATAATTTCTCTAAGGGTAATTTGGTCATAAAACCAACTTTATAATTTCATATAACTCTCAAAGGATATTATCCTCTTTTTTTTTTTAATTTTCCAAGGCTTGGAAATATTTTTCATTATTTAAATTTTGACCAATTTTCCTTAATTAGTCAAATTTCTATGATTGGCTTGGAAAACTACTGTAATTATTTTCCACCAAAATTCTCCTTATTAATTTTTAATCCTTAACAATTTGAGAACATTTCTTGTTTCTAATTATCATAATGTTGGATGTGACATTCACAAATCTATATGGTTTACACAGATGCTAGCAAGTAGGGACTAGGATGTGTGCCTATGCAACAAGGGCGAATAGTAGCCTATGCCTCATGCCAGTTAAAATCTCATTAGGAGAATTACTCGACCCATGACTTAGAATTAGCAACGATAGTTTATGCATTGAAGTTATGGAACATTACCTACACAGAGCAATGATAGAGTTGTTTTATGACCACAAGAGCCTTAAGTACCTCCACGATCAGAAAGAGTTGAATATGAGGCAGTGAAGATGGATGAATTTCTTAAAGATTATGACTTCCAGATTAAGTACCATCCAGGCAAAGTGAATGTGGTTGCAAATGCCTTGAGTATGAACACAGTATAGGTAGCATCACTAATGATCAAGGAGCAGAAGCTAGTAGAGGATTTTAGAGATTGGGGTCCTTTGTATCAGATGCAGTGAATAGAAAAGAGTAGAGGCGGAACACAGTTTACAGCTCTGCTCAGGGATTAGATTAGTAAAGCGTAATCACAGGATCAACTAGCAGAAATTTTCAAAGAGAAATGGTCTAAAGGCGAGACTGGAAACTTTGAAATTTCTAAAGAGGGGTTGTTAAAGTTTAAAGGAAGAACTTATGTTCCCTAAGTAGCTGATCATAGGGAAAGGATACTAGCATAAGCCTATAAGAGTAGGTACGCTCTTCATCTAGGAATGACCAAGATGTATCATGACAATGGAGAGCTTTTCTAGTGGCCTGAGATAAAGAAGGAGATCATAGAGTATGTGGCAATATGCCTCACTTGCCAGAAAGTGAAAATAGAACATCAAAAACCTGTAGGAGAGTTGCAACCCTTAGATATCTTGGAATAGAAGTGGGATAGTATATCTATGGATTTTATAGTGGGGTTACTGATGACATCGGCTAAACATGATGCAATATGGGTCATAGTAGACCACCTGACTAAGTCAGCATATTTTCTCACCATGAATGTTAAAGATTCTCCAGAAAAGTTAGTGAGATTTACATTAAAGAGATTGTTAGGCTACATGGTGTCCTGAGGAGTATTGTTTCAAACCGAGACCCAAGATTTACTTCTAAGTTTTGGAGGTCCTTACAGAAAGAAATAGACACTACTCTTACATTCAGTACAGCCTACCACCCACAGACAGATGGGTAGATGGAAAGAACGATCCAGATGTTAGAAGATATGCTATGTGCTTGTGTGCTTGATTTCGGTGGTCAAATGAGATGGCGGAGTAAAGGAAACAGAAAGGAGATTTATTAGACCCAGCGTATCTCCCTAAGGTGCTCTAGTACTCTTCATTAAGAGGAAGGATGGTAGTCTAAGATTACGTATAGACTACCGAGAGTTAAATAAAATGACGGGAAAGAATAAGTAGCCCTACTGCAGATCGATGATTTACAAGACCAGCTGGTTGGAGCTATGGTATCTTATAAGATCGATTTACAATAAGGATACCATTGGTTGAGGACAAAAGCTGAGGACGTTCCGAAGACTACTTTTAGGACCCGTTACGGACACTATGAGTTCTTAGTGATGCTGTTGGTTAATGAATACCCCTGCTACTTTTATGGGTTATATGAACCGGATTTTTTGCCGTACTTAGATCGGTTTGTCATAGTCTTTATCGATGACATCCTTGTGTACTCCAAATCTCAAGAGGAACATAAGCAGTAATTAAGGACTATCTTGAGTACACTAAAGGAGAAACAGCTCCTTGCTAAGCTAAGTAAATATGAGTTTTAGTTGGATGAAGTTAGATTCCTGGGCCACATAATTACAAAAGAAGGTGTGGTTATGGATCCTAGTAAAGTTGAGACAGTACTCAACTGGGAATAGCCTAAGATGGTAATAAAGATAAAAAGTTTCTTAAGGCTAGCATGTTACCATGGGACTTTTCTAAGATTGCCCCATCACTAACCAAGCTCCTTAGGAAGATTCAGCAGTTTGTATAGGACAATAAGTGTGAGGTAAGCTTTCAAGAGCTAAAGCAAGGCTGACCTCCGCTCTAGTATTAGTGATCCCTGATCCGACACTACCGTATGTAGCGTGCACAGATGTGAGTAAACAGGGATTGGGATGTGTACTGGTACAACAAGGCAGAGTTGTCACTTATGCCTCACGACAACTAAATGTTAGTGGCAGTCTCACCCAAGAGGGGGTGAATTGGGTGAGTTATAAAAATTTTGTGAATTAAAAATAGTAAGCTAAATAGAAACAAAGAGTGTAAGTTAGAGCGATTTCACTGTAGAGAGTAGATGCAGAATTTGTACTAGTTCAGTCTCAACCACTTGACCTACGTCTGGTCCTTAGAACACCTCTGAGTATTTCACTAAGTTCCAAGATTAATCGGGCTCTTGGTGCCGTAGTGCAGCAATTGATTCGCTCAATCACTCCCTCTTACTACCCGTAAGGTTACAAACCTACTCAACAGTCCATACTCTTGAGTTTTACTCAGAAAGTGATTAAAGATGATATGTAAAACTCTCTCACAGGGTAAATGGATGAGAAACACTAAAGCCTAGTACAAATAAAAACAGAGTATTGAATGCAACAGTAAGCTATTTGCAGAAGGTAGCTCACGTATTCAATTCTCTGCATTTAATGCTTCTTCATGCCTTTTATAGTTGAGGAAGTTTAATAACCGTTACATAGAAGAGCTTCTAGCCGTTGAGAATTTGGTTGCATGTTTTCCCAATTGCAATGGTATTTTCCATTTAATGTTTCTGACATGGTAGACTATAGGCTACTGAATAACCATTGGATAACTGTTGAACTTTCTATGTAACCTGTAACAATAAATTCAATCTAATAAGTTTTTCCTCCAGAATGATATTCAGGAATATAACTGATAAAATGATAGTAATATTCTTATGTTGAGAGAGAAGTAAATCAATCAAACATCAGATCCAATAATGAAGCTAAACAACCTTGATCGAAGACATGATCAATAGTTGGTTTATTGGTTTCGTTATCGATTAATAAAGATGAAAGATTTTGAGACAGATAACTATATTTATCAATCATGTTATGGATTAACAAATGATCGATCTAGTGATTGATAAATGGATAGATTAACTTCAGAAAGAATATGCAGAAAAAATAGCTTAAGGTCACCTATGATTTTAAAACTCTTAAAATAGAGTATTAAGATAATCATCAAGGCTGAGAAAAGCTCAAAGAGAACTATTCGGAATATTCTTAATTAATTGATCAATAATTTTCTACAAACTTCTATACAAAACAGTGTTAACGATGATCAATCAACACATACAAATTGATTTATCTATCAAGTTATCGATTAATATTTCTGCTAAGTTATTGGTTTACACAGGAACTTTATCTATCAAGTGATCGATAAATCCTTTATCGATCAAGTGATCGATCAATTTACTAAAGCATAGATTTCTTAATTTGTTATCATCAAAACCTTAATTCTAACATTCTCCCCCTTTTTGATGATGACAAAACACAGGTGTAAAATTAATCATATATCATTAGTTAGCAGTGTAACTCTAATCACAAAATTAGTAATTAGAAACTTAAATATGACCGACCACCACTTTTCTTCTTTTTTTTCCTCTTATCTTAAATAGAATCATATCCTATTTCAGTTCTATCCATTGAATACCGATGAGCTCCCAGAATTACTTTAAGCATTTCATTGCCCTTAGTGAATTTTTCTAAGGTTCTTGTGAGGTCCTCGGCCATTCTTTTGTTTTGCTCACATTCCGTACATATTGGAGTTAGAGTTATGTTATCTTTCTACTTCGCTTGCTGTTCCTCCAAAATCTATTTTTTTCTTGGAGCTTACCAACTCCTTTGCAATTCTTACTAATTTTGAATGTAATGCATTGTATTTAGATTGTAATTCATCATAGGAGGGTTCAAAAGTGATTACCTCATCTGTCTCTATATCTTTATCTTCCTGAGCCACGAGACAAATGTTAGCGGTTTCTTCATAGTCGCTTTCTTCTTCCTCGGAGGAGCTATCTCCCTAGATTGATGTGACAAAGGCTTTCTTCTTTCTAAACTTTTCTTTCTTCTTTTCTTTGTCCTTCATCTTGGATAGTTGAGCACACTCTGCTTTGATGTGCCCCGGCTTTTTACATTCAAAGCAGATAATTGGTTCCTTTGGCTCATTCTGAGACATGGATATTTTGCGTTTTGATTGAAACCTCCTTCTGGCTTTGTTTCTGTAGAATTTCTTGAACCTTCTGATGATAAGACCCATTTCGTCATCTTTCAGGTCCTCTTTGTTGTCATCTTTACTCTCTTGAGTTCTGAGAGCAATGCCTTTGTGATTCTTCTTGTTTATTTCCTTTTTGTATTTCTGATTGCTCTCATACTCTGTCAGACTCCCAAACAGAGCTGTGATAGAGCCAATTGATTCTCCCTTTGTTTTCTCGATAACTATTATTTTTGGCTCCCATTCTTTTGTGAGACCACTTAAGATTTTTCTCACTTGATCCTCTTGACTATACTTCTTTTTGACTATAGTGAGATGATTGATAAGACGTGAAAATCTGACTTCCATGTCTCAGATGCTTTCTCCATCCTTCATTCTGAATAATTCAAACTCTATGTTGAGAGTGTTGATTCTGCTCTGTTTGACGCTCGTTGTTCCTTCGTGGTAATCTCCAACACCTCCCTATTTCCTTTGCAGTTTCTAGGCTGGAAACCCAGAAATACTCCTTTTGGCTTAGTGCACAGGTTAGTATGTTGATAGCTTTATCATTCAGTGTCACTAGCCTCTTGTCTTCTTCATCGAACTCTCTTGGACTCTTACAAACTTGTTGGCCGTCTATGGTTTTTATCAGAATAGTTACCATGTTTGATTACATCCCATAAACCATATTCAGTAGCTTTGATGAAGATCTTCATCCTCATCTTCCAGAAGGTGTCGTTTTCTCTATTGAAACCAAGTGACTTTGATGTTGAACATCCTTCGGGTAGTACACTATCTCTGAAACCTGCCATGGGATCTCTCTTCGGATTGTTAAGTCTTTCTAAAGAGACTTGCTTTGACACCAAATGTTAGTGGCAGTCTTACACAAGAGGGGGTGAATTGGGTGAGTTATAAAAATTTTATGAATTAAAAATAGTAAGCTAAACAGAAACAGAGAGCATAAGTTAGAGCGATTTCACCATAGAGAGTAGATGCAAAATTTGTACTGGTTTGGTCTCAACCACTTGACCTACGTCTGGTCCTTAGAACACCTCTAAGTATTTCACTAAGTTCCAAGATTAATCGGGCTCTTGGTGTCGTAGTACAACAATTGATTTGCTCAATCACTCTCTCTTACTACCTGTAAGGTTACAAACTCACTCAAAAGTCCACACTCTTGAGTTTTACTCAGAAAGTGATTAAAGATGATATGTAAAACTCTCTCACAGGGTAAATGGATGAGAAACACTGAAGCCTAGTGTAACATCCTGATTTTTGGACCTAGAAGTATCAGAAATAGCCTAAATGAGATAGGCTACCAAACCCCTTTTTAGTAGAGGTCCTAAAGATGAGAAAGAAAGTTAAAGCAGTTTTAGGGACTAAACTGCAAAGTGAATGTTTTAAGGGGCTAAAGGGTAATCAAAGTTAGAGGCTCCAGTAAAGTCTCAAAGGCCCAGAAAGAGAAAAGAGGCTAGATACAGACCAAAGGTTAAGTTAGAAGCCTCAAAGAGATTGTTTTATGAGGTTGAGCCTAAGCAGGGGTAAAACCGTAAATTCAGAAAGTTACGGCCATCAGGGGTAAAAATGGAAAGTACTTAGAAAATTCTAAGAAAATCCCAGAAAATGGGAAATAATATTCTAAGACTCTTTTGTGAAGAGAGATGATGAAAATACCCCTGAGGTAACTTAAAAGGAATTTACAAGTTTATGGCTCAATTTAAGATGTAGAGGTAGATTTAATTGTTTGAGTCATAAGGAAACCTCAGAAAATTATGGTAAAATAGGGATGTATGATCTAAGAGACTGTAGAAAATTATAAAATTAGTCTCATCCCTAGAAGACAAGCAAAATGGCTTTAAGAATACTTAAAAGCCAGTTGTGCCCAAAAAAGGCATTTT
Source organism: Neltuma alba (assembly GCF_004799145.2). NCBI lineage: Eukaryota > Viridiplantae > Streptophyta > Magnoliopsida > Fabales > Fabaceae > Neltuma > Neltuma alba. Next base: position 7,781 of record NW_021636419.1, on the reverse strand, counting down.
AAAGAATGATTTTTAAGTGGGGCTATAGGTTGAGTTATGACCTGAGAAAATTCACAGATTTTCTCTAGAATAGGAGGAATTTTATGATATTTTTGGATGAATTTTTGGAGCTCTGGACTGAATAAAATGCTCCAGTCAAATATTAAATAATTTTGTCCCCTAAATAGGAGACAAAACCAAAGAAAATATCTAAAAGCCATCATGACGATGCTGAGTCATCATGCTGAGTCATCAAGCGTAATCATGACACCGACGAGTCATCATGCTGAGTCATCAAGCGTAATCATGACACCTACGAGTCATCATGCTGAGTCACCAGAAGATATTTATGGACAGCATAAAAATCAGAACGCAGTATGGGAATATTTTAGACAGTCTTTTGTCTACCTATTATAGCGAAATCTCTACTGCATGACTCAGTAAGGTTAAGTAGCCTGTCAGTAGAGCTAATTATTTTCATCTATGCTCCTCTAAGGTGGCACCATATATGTACTTAATTAAGATGAGAAAATAGTGTCAGAACATGTCCTGGTGGTACAGGGTAAGTCAGGACCCGAAAAGTATCTGATATGGTGCAAGATTGGCTTGATAGGTGGAGAAATAATTAAGGAGATATTTTTGCACGAATTTCCATTTATTTTCTCCCTATTTTAATGCCATAAATGATGAAAGGACATAAAAGTGACAAGTGTACGGTTAGATGAGAAAAAGAAAATATTACGTGTACGGCTAGATGGAAGACACGTGTACGGTCGGATGCAAGGCACGTGTGCGGTCGGATTAAAGACATGTGGCTTGATGATGTAAGCATGAAGTCATCATGATGAGGTAAGCATGATGTCATAGGACACTTGTCACCGTAAGATCAAAAGAGAAAATGGACGGTCCAGATCGAGCCACGTATTTTTAAGATCAACGGTCCAGATTCGGTCTGTTTTTCTATAAATACCCCCTCCCCTCCCTACCATTTCGTCCAAGCATAAGGAATCCATGGGGAAGCTCTTGCAAAATGGTTTCTAGAGAGAGAAAGAAGAGGGAGAAAGAAAGGCCAAGTGGTTCCAAGCCAGATCAAACTCTAAAACACGGTATGTGGTGGTTATAGCACCTGCTTTTATGCCTATTTCGGATTAGTTACTGTGCGTATCTGATTCTGAAATTTTGCATGCTTAAAGTACACTCTGTGAGCTTTAAATCCATAGGTAGAACACTTCATTTGGATATGTGTACGATTTATGGTGATTTTTCAAAGTTAGGGTTTGAAATCTGGAAACAGTGTTGAACTTTTGGAAGAGTTTCGAGTTCCGTACAGTTCCGGTACTGTTCGGCGTAGAACTGGTTCCTGAAACTATTTTTCATTTAAAGTTAACTTGAGGATCTTTCAGTGAGACTCGGAAGCACTCAATTTGGAGTTTTCTAGAATTAATTATGAATTTTCAAAGTTGAGCAAAAATTCTGGAAATTCTGCGTGAACAGTACCCGCGAAGCAAAATTTCCAGATTTGGTATTCTTGAATCTAAGGCCATCTAAAGTGGTCCTAATTGACAAGAAATGGATCTTAAGGATGGGAAATGATAAGATTTATGTTAGAAAAGTTGGAAAGAAAACCCTAAGACTAAGAGAAAGGGTTGAGGTTCAAGAAAGCTAGTCTTGAACTTTATGTAATCTAGTGGTCCTAATGGTTTGTATGATCAATGTGACTATGTTTAGGACCTTTGGAACATCCAAGAGGATGTTTGGTGATGTTGACGGAATGTCCACATGGTTGGAAAGGCAAGGAAACCAAAGGAAAAGCAAGGGGAAAGCCATGTTACAAGGTAGTGAACTTACCTATACTGTGTGCTTGATATGTATGCTTGCATGATGTGATTGTGTTGCCATGATGTGACTAAGCTATGATGAAATGTTTGCAAAGTTATGTTTGCAAGTTTATGTTATGTTTTGCCTTGGCAATATGTTATGGAAGCATGAAATGCTTTAGCTTACTTTCCATGGCATTCATGTGTTAATGTTATAACATGTCATGCATGTGCATTATGTCTTGCATGCTTATGGGTAGTGTTTGCTACTGAGATTCTCCCGAATCTCACCCCTCCCTAACCAACCATTTAGGTCAATCAATGATGGGCAATAATGGCATGAGAAGCAAGGAGAAGTAAGCGGAGAATTATTCTTGTAATGAATGAGACTGTTGATATATGTATAATTCTACTATTTTGTGAACTATGTTATGGATGCCAATGATACCATGTATTTAATTATAATATTTATGGCATAAATGAAAGTGTATGAGCATGAACGGGAAAGAGTAAGGCCATGTTATGTATGCCAAAGAAATAAAAAGAATTAAAGAGATGTTAAGGGATAAAACGTAAGTCCTGGAGCAGTGAATTTGTAGCTCAGTTTGACCTATCAAACGAGTGAGTTAGGTCATAAGATTTGGCAAGCAAAGAGATCTGATGTTTCTATTTAAAATGAGGGGTAGTTTGCCCGATTCCGATAACCGAGCAGAAAGTTATGCCTTTCCAAAGTTAGGCAAAAATACAGTAAAATCCGAAAATGACCAAATAAACAGTAACTTTTTCAAAGGAAATTGAGCTCGAATTTCAAGGCAATCAGTTCAGAAACTATTTTTCCTCAAAATTTTATCCAAAGAGCTTTCTGTAGAACTTGGAATCACTCAATTTCAATTTTTCTACAATTAGTTATGAATTTTCGAAGTTTGTCACATTTTAAGGTGACAATGAATAGTAACCCGTAAATGAAAATTTTCAAACTTGATTTTTCATCAATTGTAGCCTTCAAAAGTGATTCCAAATGCTTCCGCAAGGAAAGTTAATTGGTATAAACATAAGGTGTTACACCTAGTACAAATAAGAACAGAGTATTGAATGCAACAGTAAGCTATTTGCAGAAGGTAGCTCGCATATTCAATTCTCTACATTTAATGCTTCTTCATGCCTTTTATAGTTAAGGAAGTTTAATAACTGTTAGACAGAAGAGCTTCTAGCCGTTGAGAATTTGGTTGCGTGTTTTCCCAATTGCAATGGTATTTCCCATTTAATGCTTCTAACATGGTAGACTATAGGCTACTCAATAACCGTTGAACTCTCTATGTAAGCCATAACAATACTTCAATCTAATAAGTTTTTCCTCCAGAATGATATTCAGGAATATATAACTGATAAAATGATAGTAATATTCTTATGTTGAGAGAGAAGTAAATCAATCAAACATCAGATCTAATAATTAGAAACTGAACAACCTTGATCGAAGACATGATTGATAACTGGTTTATCGATTTCGTTATCGATTAATAAAGATGAAAGATTTTGAGACAGATAACTATATTTATTGATCATGTTATGGATTAACAAATCATCAATCCAGTGATCGATAAATGGACAAATTAACTTCAAAAGAATATACAGAAAAAATAGCTCAAGGTCACCTATGATTTTGAAACTCTTAAAATAGAGTATTAAGATAATCATCAAGGCTGAGAAAAGCTCAAAGAGAAATATTCAGAATATTCTTAAATCTCATTGTTGCCTCTGTTATGGAAAGTGCTGGATTATTGATCGACTAAGTGACCAGAAAATATTTGATCGATCAATTTATTGATAAAGGTAAGTAAGAGAGAATTTGATTTTCGAAGTATATTGATCAAATAATTTATCGTTAAATGAATGAAAGGAAAGTTGATCGATAAAATGCAGTTTGACAAAGATTTTCATAAAAGGCATAAATCCTATAATGATCGAGTAAGTGATCAGTAATAATATAGTAGAAAAGTTTAGTTCAAAATCCCAGGGGCGAGTTGATTGATCATGTTATGTGAAAACAAAATATTTAGTGAATAGGATGATTGATCATTTTATCGATAAATTGATGATCGATCAAATGATCGAATAAAGACTCAGATAATTTGAACGAGTGAAAAGGGGCCGATCGATCATTTGATCGATAAATCGTTGATCGATCAATTTCTCGATAAATTAATTTAAACTTAGAAGAAAAAATATCGATAAGCAAGTGAAATATTATGCAATGACAGAATAAGTTATCGATAAAGTTGTGATCAATAATATGATTGATAAGTGGTATTTAAACAAAATACAATGAGAGTAGGAAGTTTTACCATTTATCTGTCTTCTCATCGATAACTCATTTATCAATCAATTGATCGATAAGCACTTACCAAAACTTGTATCCCATTATCTGTCAGTTGTTTGATCACTAGATTATTGATTAATTGATCGATAATTTTTTGCAAACTTCTACAGTGTTAATGATGATAGATCAATTGATCGATCAACACATACAAATTGATTTATCTATCAAGTTATTGATTAATATTTCTGCTAAGTTATTGGTTTACATAGGAACTTTATCTACCAAATGGTCGATAAATCCTTGATCGATAAAGTGATCGATCAATTTACTAAAACATAGATTCCTTAATTTGTTATCATCAAAACCTTAAATCTAACACTAAAGTCTCATGAGGAGAATTTCCTAACACATGACCTGGAGCTAGCAGCGATTATTTATGCCTTAAAGATATGGGGGCATTATTTGAATGGGGCAACCATAGAACTGTTTTGTAATTATAAGAGTCTCAAGTACTTGCAAGATCAGGAAGAGCTGAATATGAGGTAGAGAAGAAGGATGGAGCTACTCAAGGACTATAACTACCGGATCAAGTATTATCCGGCAAAGGCTAATGGAGTGGCTAATGCCTTAAGCAGGAAGGTAGTGCAAGTGGCAATCTTGATGATTAAAGAGGGTAAATTGTTAAAAAAATTAAAGGATTGGGGTCCTATCTATCAGAAGGAGCAGGAGCGAAGGTCTTGTTAACCGATTGGATTAAAGGAGCCCAAAGAAGGGATGAATTAGTAAGGACCCTTTGAGCTAAAGTACTAAACAATAAGACAAGAGATTTTGACATCTCAATTGAGGGAATATTAAAGTATAGAGGAAGAACAGAGGTCCCTCCAATAAATGGTCTCAGGAAGCAAATTATGGATAAGGCATATAAGACCAACCACACGATTCATTTAAGAATGACCGAGATGTACCAAGACCTTAAGTAGAGGTTTGATGGCCCGGTATGAGATAAGATATCACCCAATATGTAACAAGATGCCTCACATGCTAGAAAATAAGGATAAAGCATAAAAAATCATTAGGATTTCTACAAACCCAGATCTCCCTAAGTGGAAATGAGATAGCATTTCCATGAGTTCTATTGTAAGATTACCTCACACGTTGTCAGGTTACGACGCAACATAGGTCATAGTTGATTAATTGACAAGTCGACCCATTTCTTGGCAATTAAAGTTAAAATATTTGCCAGAGAAATTAGCAAGGTTATACATTAAGGAGGTTGTTAGACTTCATGGGGTACCAAAGGACATCGTGCCAGATAGAGACCTAAGGTCTATGTCCAGATTCTGGAAAAGATGCAAGAAGCCATGAGAACCCAATCGAGTCTCAGTATGGCTGATTACCACAACTAGATGGGCAAATAAAGCAAACGATCCAAACCCTAGAAGAGATGTTGATGGCATATGTTTTGGATTTTAAAGGAAACCAGAAGGAGTACCTACCACGAGCGGAGTTTGCTCATAGTGGTAGCTATCATTCCAGCCTTCAAATAGTCCCGTTCGAAGCTCTACATGGGGGAAAGTGTAGATCCTCGATTTGCTGGATAGAACTTGGAGGAAGGAAAGTTTAAGGTCCAGACGTAATCAACCGAGCCTTTGAACAAATACAGCTAGTTAAGCAGAAGTTGCTTACGGCTCAGAGCAGATAGAAACATTATGCCGATAACTGGCAGAAACCATTAAAGTGAAAAAGTTGATGCTAAGGTACATAGGACTATTTGAGATGTTAGAGCTATAAGTCCTGATGAGGATATATTTAGGCATGCTAAATAGGGGAAAAAGAAAGAGACATTCTCCTCGAATAGCCTCTTAGTAATAGTTAAACTAGGGGTTTAGCCCTAAAATTTCGAGGACGAAATTTTTAAAAGAGGGGAGAATTATCACATCTCAATTTTAAGGCCTAGGAGCCCTAGAAGTAGCCTAAAGAAGGTAGGCTGCTAAGCTTTTTTTTTAGCAGAAGTTTCAAAGATAAGAAAGGAAGTCAAAGTAGTTTCGGGGACTAAACTGCAAAGTGAAAGTTTTTAAGGACTGAAGTGTAATTAAAGTTAGAGGTTTCAGTAAAGTCTTAAGGGCCCAGAAAGAGAAAAGGAGAGTAGAAACAGACCAAGAGTTAAGTTAAAAATCTCAAAGAGAGGATTGTATGAAGTTAAGTTCAAGCAAGGACAAAACTATAAATTCAGAAAGTTATGGCTAACAGGGGTCAAAATGGAAGAGTATAGAGAGAATTCCAAGAAAATTCCAAAAAATGGGAAATAATATTCTAAGGCTCTTTTGTGAAGAGAAATGATGAAAATACCCTTGAGGCAACTTAAATGGAATTTATGAAGTTATGGCTAGTAAAAAGTATAATGTTTGAGGTAATTATCTAAAATAGCAAGAGACCTCAAAAATATATACAAAAATGAGATTAAATGTTTGAAAGGTTGTACTAATTTATAAAATTAGTCCTGTAACCAAAAGGCTAGTGGAATGACTTTAATAAATTAAAGAGTTGATTATGCTGATAAAAGGGTATTTTAGTAAATGATTTTTATGCAAGGCTTAAAGTAAGTGTTACAGCTTGAGAAAATTTATAGATATTCTATAGAATAAAAGGGAATTTATGGGTAGACAGACAGAAAAATTTTTGAGCACAGGAAGGCCATCAAGAAAGCCAAAGAAATGTGGGCCAAGTAAATTAGGAGGAAACTTAAAGATTAAGTTTTGATCTGATGGCTAGAATTTAATCTCCCTTCTCCTCCACTACATTTGTGACACTTGGCACCTTCTAGAAGAATGATGTAAGGATGATGTAATGATGATGCAAAAGTGCACTTAAAGTTTCAAAATTCCCCTTATTCTTTCTATTAGCCACCAAGGGCATTTTGGTCCATTCAAGCCAAATTTTGGCTATAACTAGCCACCAAGACCCCTCATATTTTGGCCAAAGAGAGAGAACGGGGTTAGAGTTAGATTTGATTTAATTTGACGCTTCAATGTGTTTAAATGATGAAATGGTGTAGGAAAACACTAAGAAAGGAAGCTTGGAAGCATTAAATTTGAAAATGGAAATTTGGTTTTTCCAAGACACCCTATTCGGTCAAAATGAGATCTATAGGAAGGTGATTGAACCCAATTGTTCTATGTTATTTCATATCATTTTAAGGGTATTTATCATAGATTTTGGCTCTTTTGATGATAATTGTGCTTAATTTAGATTAAGAGTCCGTACTTTGAGTTAGTGTCTTTTTTAGGGTAAATTGTCATAATTGGTTATTAATTGTATTCAATTGATTTCTAGGACAATTGATGCTTCAAATTGATGCTTTTTATTGTAAGATACTTGAGATTATTAGAGCCATGATTGAAGACCAAAGCATTACACAACATGAGAGTTTCCAAGAAAATGCTATATGCTGTGGCAAAAAAGTCTGAAAATGTGCATCAGTGACTATTCTGGAATAGTTCGCTAGGGCAAACTTTTGAGTTCACCATGGTAAACTCTCAACATCTCACTAAAATTCTTCTCTGGAATAGTTTACCGCGACAAAACTCTCTCGTATAAGTAACGTCCGATTCGGATCCAGAATGCAAAAATAAACCCTTTACTCATATGATTCGACCCAGATGGACCCC